>NC_086452.1:224196127-224496127 GCF_028390025.1 Pseudophryne corroboree | reverse complement strand
AGAATAACAAGGAAGACAATATGATTGCGGAGAAAAACTTACGCACAAAGGGGAACGATCGCATGCGCCTCTGGACATCCAGCTCCCGATTATCAGCAATGAGAACCGTTGAAGAGTGAGCTGGATGTGATCGGCTTGTCTATTTATGCCCCACACACAATACAATTCAATGGTCCCTACAATCTCATTGTTCATTGGACACAGGAATTCCTCCTCGCATTATAACAAAAGGTCATAGGTTGATTCATACAGGTGGGCTGTGACAATTTCCAACTGCTCAGGTGGGTGGGAAACTAGGTTTCCCGCCGCATGGATAAGTAAGTGCAAATAATAGTAAATGGACATAAACTTCTTATGTCCATAACTATTCGCACGAGCGATTAATTCGCTTCAAACCAACAGCGGAATATTGCTAATTAAATACTCTTCCGATGGATAATAAACACCACTGTATTACTCCTGTCTGACCCTTCGTATCAAACAAAGAGGGATTTCTCTGTACATGAACATTCTACATTAACCATAGTTTCAGATTCTATCAAAGGGACCATAATCTACAAAATACATTATATGGTGAAAATATGTAACGAAAGAGTCGCCCGCTAGACGCATACAATCTCTACCGTAAATGCGCATACCGTGCGCCTGCGGGTGCCCGCAACAGCGAGTATGCGCACGCACGGGAGAGCGCATGCATGCGCAGCAGGGACACATATGAGGTGCAAATATGGCAGTGTGCATAGTGATATTTTTCTGACTTTGACAGTCCACCCTTTGGCAGTCAACAATAACTGCCACTTCCTAAAACATTTCAAAACGAGAAAAATATATGTCAGGGGTTAATACATTTCCATGGTTGGGTAAGGGAGGAGAGGAGAAGGTAGGAAAAAGGGTATGACCTAGTGGGATAGTAGAAGAATGTGTGTATGAATCCATGTTTGGGGGGTCATGTATCATCGTGCCGTACGTGTTTTAAATCAAGCTTCGAGGTATTGCGAAGTATACATTTGAATTCCTTCTTATCCCGTGGTACGGGTCTGTGGATGGGCTGTCAAACTTTACCGAGCTCTTTTCGGGTTTTGGTTGCAACAAAATGGGGGAGCACATTTTAGTTGATACATGAATGGGGGAATATGTGATTGCTGATATCTGTGCCTGTATTCCCTATCGACTATGTGTGTAATTACCTGAAGGTTGTAGAGATGAAGAAAAGACATAATTACGGTAAATGCAGTGGTATTCTATGTCAGGTTAATGAACATTTGTCGGTTGAAGTCTTGTTCGGTGTCTGTTGAATGCAGTCTTCTTTGTGCTTTTGCCAAAAGGCGTGTGGGCAAAAAGCTTTGTCAATGTCCATAGGCTTACAAAAGTGTTGGGCTAGCGTAATTTTAAAATTTCTAGGGAAACTGGGGGTCTATGGCATTGTTCATCAAATATCTGTATATAAGGTTGTCAAAACTTCTTCTTTAATCCATCAGTTGTCTGTATACCGGATCATCAAATTCCTCGTCAAAAGTGGGTCTTTTTACCTTGGAAAAACCAGAAAAACAGGTGAAAGAAACGGACCGTAGAAATCGCATTTTCATCACATCATTGTTTCTACATTTGGGTCATAAATCAAATCCATTGGAATTATAATTTCCTCACTCCTTAGACTCATTACCCTGGTACGACGTTTGCACTTCATTAAAGCCTGACCGCATCTAAATATCAAGCCAATGGCTATGACAACACCTAAGATGCATAGAAGAAACTTCCCAACATCCATTATGACTCCTTGAGCCCATTCTCCTAAACCAGAGAACCAATTTCGCGGGTTCAACCATGACACCCAACCAGTCAGCTTATTACCTACAGCAGCAAGAGTGAGATTGTGTCTCCTGCGAAATTCCCACTTCAATTGGAGAATATCGTCCATCTTTTGGTCTATGACCTCGACCGGGTCCTCGGTACTATTCGTTATATATGTGCAGCATTTCACGCCGTACTGCGTTGCCAGTGTGACGCAATATCCGCCTGTCACTGCTGTGAGATAATTGAGAACCATTCTATGCTGGACCAGTTCTGTTTTATAAGCTTGAAGTTCTCTTCCAGTATACCTGAACGTGTCATCATACATTTCTGTGATATTGTCTAACAAATTTGCGAGCGCAGATATGTATTTATAATTCAACACTCCTCTGGCGGTGCGAGTGAAATCTAACGCGATTAGAAACTGAATCCCGGTGGATTCATGGATCATGTCAGAGGCCGGATGCTCTGTTCTTTCTATCAGGTGCCGTTTAACTACGTGCTCGTAATGGGTGTGAGTATAAGGAGCTTGGGCAACACGGTGTATATCTTTCATTTTGGCATGTGATACAGTCATTACTTCAGGCAGTACTTTTCCAATATAACACAATCCTTCAGAGTTTGGGGCAAGCCACTTATACGCCTTCCTCCCGCATATGAAATATGCATCATCGGGGAGAACATATGGGACGGAGTAGGACATAAACATATTACACATCTTCCATGTGAAATCTCCTAACCCTAATGCTCCCATCTGTTTAGTACACGTATCAGTTTGTACGATATGTGCGCAGTATCCTGGTGATACCTCTCCAACTCTCGTAATCCTACTTCCTAGGGTATACCTATATCGGAAAGATTTTTCTCTACTGGCTATGTGGCGTATAAGCTCTGTATCTGTAGGCATTCTATCTGCTCTATATGAAAAGGTCATGGTTTGGTTGCTCCATGACACTTCCCAACTTCCCGGCTTTCGGGGATTGGTAATGTTAAAACATATTAGGGATCTATCCACATGATATTGGTGGAGCTTCAAACTAGGAGGACTGGAGATATTAAACCTCCTGTCCACCGGTCTCCCACCCTTTAGCTCAAGTACCTCCCCTATCGTTAAAGGAAATGGTACTAGTCCTAATTTGCTATGACCTTGAGGTACTTGAGAGCATACCCAACAATCTGTTTGATTTAACACACTACCCACTAAGGAGTGATAGTCACTCAATGGATGCCGGTCCATGTGGATATTAAAACTGGATTGGCATTTCTTAATGCACCCATCCTCAACTACGTTGTCACAGAGCCTACAGATACAGTTTTCTTCAGCTAACAATCCTTCACAATTCCTTCTATTGTCAATGCTATCGGATCGTTTTCTGATACTCGCCTTTACTTGTTGATTAAGTTGTTCTTGGAAAACTACGCCTCCATCTTTGTCATCAGAACCCATTCCAGAACCTTTCTCGACCTCCATGGTACTCTCGCCGGAACAGACTGCTCTGGTCAACATCATGGTCAACAGGAAAATCCGGATCACAGTCTCTTGGGGCAAGTCCATCTTATAGGAGGAAATGAAGAAAAATGAGAAGGGGGAAAAATAATTTGAGGGAGAGGGGATGGGAAGTGGAGAAAAACAATAAAAGGGAACAGGGAATCGACAACTGCTTTTGATCTTGTGATTTTCAATGCTCAGGTGCCGCCTCAGTCCTCCTGGAACAGACACTCCAGTGATACAACTTCCTCTACCGTCTGTTCCTTATCACGGGACCTCTCTGGATCAGCAACATTCTTACAATGGGACGAATGAACCCAAGTCTCTCTCTCGGCAACTTTCAATGCTGTAGTGCTAGTCAATAAGACTTGGTATGGTCCTTCCCGTCTGTCAATAAGGCAACCTGAGCGTAGAAAATTCTGTATCATTACATAATCCCCAGGTTCAATGTCATGACAATTACTATCTGGTAAATCAGGAATCACCAACTTCAAATTATCATTTTGATTCCTTAACTGTTTACTCATGTTAATCAGGTATTTTACAGTCACTTCATTGTTACACTTCAAATCATCCTGAGGGTTAATCATAACATGCGGTTGTCGACCAAACAAGATTTCAAAGGGAGACAGATTAAGAGAGGACCTGGGAGTGGTTCTGATGCTGTACAGTACAATGGGTAAAGCTTCAGGCCATGTCAATCCTGTCTCTGCCATAACTTTGCTCAGTTTATTTTTAATAGTGCTGTTCACTCTTTCCACCTTCGCACTCGCCTGTGGACGGTATGGAGTGTGCAGCTTGCTATCAATTCCCATCAACTTACACATTCCTTGAAAGACATCACCTGTAAAATGGGTACCCCTATCACTTTCGATAATTCTAGGGATACCATATCTACATACAAATTCCTGCACAATTTTCTTAGCAGTAAACATAGCGGTATTTGTGGCCGCAGGAAATGCTTCGACCCAATTTGAAAATACATCTATACAAACAAGTACATATTTCAAATTTCGACAAGGGGGTAATTGAATGAAGTCAATCTGTATTACCTGGAAAGGGCCGCCTGTAGGTGGGATATGAGATGGTTCTGTTGGTATTGCCTTTCCGATGTTCTTTCTCAAACAGGTAAGGCATGACATTGCTCTCTTACTCGCATGAGATGAAAATCCTGGGGCGCACCAATATGCTCTTACCAACTTGCACATTCCTTCCCTGCCCAGATGAGTCAGCCCGTGTGCTGCCTCAGCTAAACATGGAAGATATGCTCTGGGGGCCACCGGTTTACCATGTCCATCCGTCCAGAGTCCTGAGGACTCCTGGCCATATCCCTTTGCCTTCCAGACTGCCTTTTCCTGTGTGGAACACAAATTTTGCATTTCACATAACTTCTGTGTGTTTATGGTATTAAATACCATCAGTTGTGTGGTGTCTGTCTGTCTGAGGGTACCAGCTGCTAACTTGGCTGCTTCGTCTGCTCGGCTGTTACCAAGTGATACTGGGTCTTGACTATATGTGTGTGCTTTACACTTGATAACAGCCACACTGTCGGGTTCCTGTATCGCTGTTAGAAGCCTTTTGATGTGAGCTGCATGCGCTACCGGTGTACCAGCTGCCGTCATGAAATTTCTGAGGCGCCATAGGGCTCCGAAATCATGGACTACCCCGAATGCGTATCTAGAGTCGGTGTAGATATTGGCTGATTTGCCCTTAGCCAATTCACATGCTCTGGTTAGGGTGACCAGTTCAGCAACCTGGGCTGAGTGAGGTGGGCCTAGCGGTTCTGCTTCTATGGTGCCTTGGTCATCTACGACTGCGTATCCAGTACACAAGTCTCCCGAGTCTGACTGTCTATGGCAACTACCATCCGTGTAGAACGTGAGCTCTACATCTTCCAGTGGGTTGTCACTGATGTCAGGCCTTGCGGTAAAATTTTGGGTCAAATATTCCATACAATCATGTGTGTCCTCCTTTGTATTAAATCCTCCTTCCCCACCACTCTCATCCTCCACCCTTTGTGCCTGTCCAGGCACACCTGGGAGATGTGTTGCAGGATTTAATGCACTGCATCTCCTTATGGTGATGTTTACGGGGGCCATTAGTGCCAATTCCCATCTTGTAAACCGCGCTGATGAGACGTGCCTGGTTTGGGCAGAATTTAGCAAGGCTGACACTGCATGTGGTGTATGAATTGTGAGGTTGTGACCTAGCACTACATCTTCGCTTTTCGTTACTAGCAATGCTATCGCAGCAATGCTTCGCAAGCATGTGGGGAGGGATCGCGCTACCGTATCTAGCTGAGCGCTATAGTATGCTACTGGCCTGCTGGCATCACCGTGCTTTTGGGTTAAGACGCCTGCCGCGCAACCAGCACTTTCTGTTCCGTACAGCTCAAAGGGTTTCCCATAGTCTGGCATACCTAATGCTGGTGCCTGCGTTAGGCACTGTTTAAGTCTCTCAAATGCCATCTCGGACTCGTCTGTATGTGAAATCCGATCAGGTTTGTTTGAGGAGACCATCTCCTGCAAAGGTAACGCTAGAATGGAAAATCCTGGGATCCAGTTACGGCAATACCCACACATTCCTAAAAATGTTCTGATCTGTTGCTGGGTTTGTGGCAGAGTCATGTCTCTAATTGCTTGAATTCTATCAGCGGTCAGGTGTCTCAGTCCTTGTGTTAGACAGTGTCCCAAATATTTTACTTTAGTTTGGCATAATTGTAACTTGTCTTTGGAAACCTTGTGTCCTGTGTCTGAAAGATGAAACAGGAGCTGTTTCGTATCCTTCAGGGATGCTTCCACTGAATCAGAACACAGTAGTAGATCATCCACGTACTGTATTAATACTGATCCACTCTCTGGTTGGAAAAACTGTAAACAATCATGCAAAGCCTGAGAAAATATACTTGGACTGTCTATGAAACCTTGTGGTAATCGAGTCCATGTGTATTGGACTCCTCTGTATGTAAATGCAAACAAATATTGGCTGTCAGGGTGTAGGGGTACCGAAAAGAAAGCGGAGCAGAGGTCAATAACAGTGAAAAATTTCGCAGTGGGAGGGATTTGCATAAGGATGACAGCTGGATTTGGCACTACGGGGAACTGACTCTCAACTATTTTGTTAATCCCCCTTAGATCCAGCACTAGCCGGTAACCCCTCCCCCCACTCTTTTTCACAGGGAAGATGGGACTATTGGCAGTGCTGGACGTTCTTACCAGAATGCCCTGTTGTAGCAAGCGCTCTATTACGGGATACACTCCTAACTCCACCTCTGGCTTCAGAGGGTATTGTGGGATTTTTGGAGCTATCCTACCATCTTTTACTTGTACAACTACCGGAGCTACGTTTGCCATTAATCCAGTGTCCTGTCCATCTTTAGTCCAAAGTGACTCTGGTATCTGGGATGTCATTTCTTCTACTTGAGATGGAGTCCTATTTGTCATAATGGTATGTGACATTAATTTTGATGGGGAGTCTAACATGTCTCGCACTTCCTGAGCGTGATTCTCAGGTATGTCCAAGAATACACCTTCAGGAGTACAATAAATGACGCACCCCATTTTACACAATAAATCTCTTCCCAGGAGATTAGTCGGTGCCGATGCAGCCAGCAAAAAGGAATGCTTGGTATGTAAAGGCCCTATTGTAATCTCGGCTGGTTTGCTAACAGGGTAGTGCTGGACTACTCCTGTTACTCCCATGGCTGGTATTGTCTTACCAGTGGTTCTCATGCCCACTGTCGAATTTATCACTGATTTGGCCGCCCCCGTATCTACAAGAAAGTTTAATGATTTACCAGCTACATTTATTGCAATCTCGGGTTCACTTCCAAGATTTGCAATCAATTTTACTGGCTGCAGATTACAGGTATGGCCACACCCCTATTGGGTATGGTGACCTCCCTGAATCCCGCTGGCAGCAACTACTTGTGAGGGAGTTAGCTGGGAACTACCAGAGGCGTGCCAGTCTCTGTTCGGGGGGTATCTTTTTGTTTCCCCTGTATGTGGCTCATAACTCCGTCTCTGTGGACCCTGATCCCAATGTCGTGTGTCGTGTCGTTGTCTAGGGGGTTGGTATGATCTTTGCGAATTTTTCGCTCTACAGTCTCGTGCTATGTGTCCCTGTTTATGACAAAAATAACATGTTACCACATTTGACTTACCCACAGGGTTTGGTGATATAAACACAGGCTGTTTTGTGGTCAGGGCCTGTATACTTACTGACATTAACTTATCACCTTGTGACTCCCTGTGTCTGGTGATATTCCGGTCGTGATCAATAGCAGCCTCTCTCAAAGTAGCCACCGACAGACCTCGCCAACATGGTTGTGTGGTCTGTACCCTGGTCTTTAATGCCTCTTTTAAACCATCCATTAGCACAGATACTGCTACCTCTTGATGGTTTGCATTGATCCTAATGTCCTCTATGCCAGTGTACTTTGCCATTTCTAATAGTGCGCGGTGAAAATAATCAGCAGCTGTTTCTGTCTCTTTTTGTTTAATGGAAAAAATTCTATTCCATTTGGCCACAGCTGGAAAATACTCTTTTAACTGTAAACTTATTCTTTTTACGTTATCTTTGTTGTACACATCTGTAAGAGGTACATCCTGATCCAATCCACAGTCAGCTAAAAATTGAGCTGCGTCGACATTGGAGGGTAAACAAGCCCTCAGCAATATCTGCCAATCTTTGTTATTGGGCTCTAAAGTGTTTCCTAGGTCTCTGATGTATTTTTGTCTAGCAACTAAGTCTTTCCTGGGGTCAGGGAATTCAGACACTATGGTCCTTAATTCCATTCGGGAAAACGGGCTGTACATGGCAATGTTCCTGATAGGAGTGACTCCTGTAGTGTCCGTTTTCCCATTTGGAACTGCTATTACCCTCACGGGAGCAAGTTTAACAACATCATTCTGTGTAGATTCTACAGTCTGTGGTGAAATAGTTTCAGCATAGTGTATGGTGCCGTACTTACCCGTTGATACGACCTCACCTGTCCCTCCGCTAGGGGGCTTTGTTACTAATCTTATGGGTTGGGCCGTGCCTACTGTTGTTTCTGATATGGTGGCTGCTAGAGAGAGCGCCGATATTGTTGCCGATTCGTCCTCTTGATCACACTCCTGGGGAAAGTTCAAAACAGGGTACAACTTGCACGGGTTAATACTTGCATGGGTTAACTTATTAACATTATCCTTAACATTTATACAGTTGCTAAGTGCCTGTTTGTTACCCCCTGATGCGTCATTCTCCGCAACCAATTTCTCTCCTGATATGTATGGTGGCGGCGGGGCCGTGGCTATCAGTTTCCTGATAGGGCCAGATCCCGCCGCCTGAGCCAATCCTCTCTGTATTTCACCCTCCTGTTGCCATAGCTGCAAATAATCATAATGTTTGATTCGTCTCTTTGCTGATTTAATGAGACATATCCTTCTCCTTAAATTTTGCAACACTTCTGGGCTGAAGCTGCCTACTCTTGGGAATTTCTCCCCGTCATGTACAGTCATTTTCTCCCATTCATCACATAAAATTTCTGTGTGTCTTCCGTATTTTTCACACATTACATACCTTGCCGACCCGACTGGTCGGTTTACAGAATCAACCCGAACCGAGGTTGATCGCCCCCTTCCTGAACAACTGGCCCCCATAATTTGCAGGTGTTGCTTGCTCTACCTCTGACCTTTATATCAGGGTCTTCAGCGAACCCTTACAAAAAACCAAAATATTCAAAGATAGGTTGACGGTGAAGTTTACCAAGCACCTCACTCACTCGCCCACGCCGACCAATATGCCCACACACTGATATAGTGCTGGCGTACTCGACCCAGGGCCCCTATTAACCTTCGTTTACTGGAACATGTAGGTATGATCCGAAGAGCATTAACCCTTTCCAGTAAAGGTGGGGTTGTCGGATAGTTCTAGAGTGACCAGCGAACTTCCCTTTTTGAAAAAATAAAAAATTACACAAATCACGTTAGAATGTACAAATAGCGTTTGTGACCGGGTTTGTATTCAAATGGTACTGGTCAGGTTACTAACTAATGCACACAATTACGTGCGGTACAGTCGTTCAGCACATAAGCAACTAATCTTATGTACGGAGCGACCAGTGGAATCGACATTCGGCAGCTGCGAATTCCTTCAGCCTGAGCTTTTATGGCCTATATGGGTGTTGCACCAACCCTTCTTGGTGTTGTGCCTTGTCTCTATAGCGGACTTCTTTGTACCTAGACCTCCTGGTCTGTTATATGACCTCCTGGTCTGCTATACCTCCTGGTCCGCTACACTCTAATGCTCAAATTGTATGTTTAACCAGAGATGCCTCCCTAGCCACCGTGCATGTCACTTACACGTATGTACCTTCACGAGAACTCGATGATTTCTGTGGTTCAATCCCCAAAATTGTAAAAACAAACACTCACTCACCACATATACACTTTTGTTTCTATTTCTATTTCTGCGCAGAAATTTTCTTTAGACCAGATGTGTTGTAAATTTGGAGAAGGATCTGTTAATTTAAATTTCGGATATTAAAATAGATTTGCGCTATTTATCGCTCTTTGCGCTATTTATCGCCTGTTGCGCTATTTATCGCCTGTTGCGCTATTTATCGCCTTGCCACCTTTTCGCTTGTTAAAAATCAACACTATCGTGTGACTTGAGTTACGTGGGCGTACCCAGACGCTCCGTTGCGTAATTTACGCTGCGTGCGTCGGCCTTTGCGTACGCGAGTCTCAGCCCTTTGTTAGAGACACGTGTACACAAAACCAATGTCCACCGTAACACAATGTACACGTTTATCAATGTAGATGATCCTCGATCCTCTACTGAACCCCACACCAATCTCTCCTTGTACCTTTAGGTAGAGCTGCGTGTGTGCTTTACACTTTATCCCTTAATGCATTACTTTTACACTTTAACTATGAAATAGCGACAAATCTCTCTTAGCACGTTTTATCAATTTATAAAATGGCAAACAGGAGAGTGATATATGAAAATACACGAAAAAGAAATGCAGATATGCGTGTGAGCGTACGCAAGATAGAAATAAACAGTTTTAAAAGACACTAGCGTGTTGTTCTTACCTCCGGTTCCGGATTCCCTCAGCACCCTTTACTAAGCGAAGCAGACGCTTATCCCGTCAGCACTGCGAAGAATATGATCTCCCGCCCTTTGCTGATGGATAATGTCTGCTGAAATTACCTAGCAGAGATATGTGAAGGACAGGACGTGCCGCCAATTGATAAAGCTGAATATTTATCTTATATAAAACCCTTTATGAGGTCTAAGAACACTGTACGCTATTTACGTATGGAGTACCGTAAGGGTACGCACGTTGCGTAACAATCGCTTTGCCGTGGTCGAGACGCTCAAGCGTCACGTTCGCTCACGGCCAAGAGATCACAGGCAGGCACGCTATTGGCTGCCGACTAACGTAATGATTCGCTATAGCGTAGCGGACGCTCGGGACCACGAGGAGATCACCAGCGGCGCAGACGCTCACAATGTTAAACCTTTATATCTAAACCATAAACAGTGTATTATGCAGCAAAACCTTAGTGTAGTGATAGAGTGTAGATGCAACCTTGTGTAGCCTGATTATCTTAAAAGCTGTTCGAGCGTCACCGACGCTCTGAAAATACTTAACACTATGAGAAATACACAGATACCTGGGCTTAGGGTCCAACGCCTTATATATATATTATGAATGTTATACTTGCAAAAGAATTAATACAATACAAGTCATACACTACAATATAACATAGACTAACTAACCAGATAACTACACAGGAAATACAATACAATACTATTACATTTAAGAGAATACGAGAGAGAAAGAGAAGAGAGAGAGAGAGATATGGAGAGATATGGCTCAGAATAACAAGGAAGACAATATGATTGCGGAGAAAAACTTACGCACAAAGGGGAACGATCGCATGCGCCTCTGGACATCCAGCTCCCGATTATCAGCAATGAGAACCGTTGAAGAGTGAGCTGGATGTGATCGGCTTGTCTATTTATGCCCCACACACAATACAATTCAATGGTCCCTACAATCTCATTGTTCATTGGACACAGGAATTCCTCCTCGCATTATAACAAAAGGTCATAGGTTGATTCATACAGGTGGGCTGTGACAATTTCCAACTGCTCAGGTGGGTGGGAAACTAGGTTTCCCGCCGCATGGATAAGTAAGTGCAAATAATAGTAAATGGACATAAACTTCTTATGTCCATAACTATTCGCACGAGCGATTAATTCGCTTCAAACCAACACCGGAATATTGCTAATTAAATACTCTTCCGATGGATAATAAACACCACTGTATTACTCCTGTCTGACCCTTCGTATCAAACAAAGAGGGATTTCTCTGTACATGAACATTCTACATTAACCATACTTTCAGATTCTATCAAAGGGACCATAATCTACAAAATACATTATATGGTGAAAATATGTAACGAAAGAGTCGCCCGCTAGACGCATACAATCTCTACCGTAAATGCGCATACCGTGCGCCTGCGGGTGCCCGCAACAGCGAGTATGCGCACGCACGGGAGAGCGCACGCATGCGCAGCAGGGACACATATGAGGTGCAAATATGGCAGTGTGCATAGTGATATTTTTCTGACTTTGACACAAGTCAAGCGGAACGCGACCTGTCAACATCTCCTCCTTCACATTCTCCCGCAACTGGGGGTGCGAGGAAAAGGCTCAGAATTCCGAGCCCACCCGCTGGCGGTGATGCAGGGCAGTCTGGAGCGACTGCTGATGCTGACATCTGGTCCGGACTGAAGGACCTGACAACGATTACGGACATGTCGTCTACTGTCACTGCATATGATTCTCTCACCATTGAAAGAATGGTGGAGGATTATATGAGTGACCGCATCCAAGTAGGCACGTCAGACAGTCCGTACGTATACTGGCAGGAAAAAGAGGCAATTTGGAGGCCCTTGCACAAACTGGCTTTATTCTACCTAAGTTGCCCTCCCACAAGTGTGTACTCCGAAAGAGTGTTTAGTGCCGCCGCTCACCTTGTCAGCAATCGGCGTACGAGGTTACTTCCAGAAAATGTGGAGAAGATGATGTTCATTAAAATGAATTATAATCAATTCCTCCATGGAGACATTCACCAGCAGCAATTGCCTCCACAAAGTACACAGAGAGCTGTGATGGTGGATTCCAGTGGGGACGAATTGATAATCTGTGAGGAGGGGGATGTACACGGTGATGAATCGGAGGATGATGATGAGGTGGACATCTTGCCTCTGTAGAGCCAGTTTGTGCAAGGAGAGATTAATTGCTTCTTTTTTGGTGGGGGTCCAAACCAACCCGTCATTTCAGTCACAGTCGTGTGGCAGACCCTGTCACTGAAATGATGGGTTGGTTAAAGTGTGCATGTCCTGTTTATACAACATAAGGGTGGGTGGGAGGGCCCAAGGACAATTCCATCTTGCACCTCTTTTTTCTTTCATTTTTCTTTACGTCATGTGCTGTTTGGGGAGTGTTTTTTGGAAGGGCCATCCTGCGTGACACTGCAGTGCCACTCCTAGATGGGCCAGGTGTTTGTGTCGGCCACTAGGGTCACTTATCTTAGTCACACAGCTACCTCATTGCGCCTCTTTTTTTTCTTCTTTGCGTCATGTGCTGTTTGGGGAGTATTTTCTGGAAGGGCCATCCTGCATGACACTGCAGTGCCACTCCTAGATGGGCCAGGTGTTTGTGTCGGCCACTAGGGTCACTTATCTTAGTCACACAGCTACCTCATTGCGCCTCATTTTTTTCTTCTTTGCGTCATGTGCTGTTTGGGGAGTATTTTTTGGAAGGGCCATCCGGCCTGACACTGCAGTGCCACTCCTAGATGGGCCAGGTGTTTGTGTCGGCCACTAGGGTCGCTTAGCTTACTCACACAGCTACCTCATTGCGCCTCTTTTTTTCTTTGCGTCATGTGCTGTTTGGGGAGTGTTTTTTGGAAGGGCCATCCTGCGTGACACTGCAGTGCCACTCCTAGATGGGCCAGGTGTTTGTGTCGGCCACTAGGGTCACTTAACTTAGTCACACAGCTACCTCATTGCGCCTCTTTTTTTTCTTCTTTGCGTCATGTGCTGTTTGGGGAGTATTTTTTGGAAGGGCTATCCGGCCTGACACTGCAGTGCCACTCCTAGATGGGCCAGGTGTTTGTGTCGGCCACTAGGGTCGCTTAGCTTACTCACACAGCTACCTCATTGCGCCTCTTTTTTTCTTTGCGTCATGTGCTGTTTGGGGAGTGTTTTTTGGAAGGGCCATCCTGCGTGACACTGCAGTGCCACTCCTAGATGGGCCAGGTGTTTGTGTCGGCCACTAGGGTCGCTGAGCTTAGTCACACAGCTACCTCATTGCGCCTCTTTTTTTCTTTGCGTCATGTGCTGTTTGGGGAGTGTTTTTTGGAAGGGCCATCCTGCGTGACACTGCAGTGCCACTCCTAGATGGGCCAGGTGTTTGTGTCGGCCACTTGGGTCGCTGAGCTTAGTCATCCAGCGACCTCGGTGCAAATTTTAGGACTACAAATAATATTGTGAGGTGTGAGGTGTTCTGAATAGACTGAAAATTAGTGGAAATTCTGGTTATTGAGGTTAATAATACTTTTGGATCAAAATGACCCCCAAATTCTATGATTTTAGCTGTTTTTTAGGGTTTTTTGAAAAAAACACCCGAATCCAAAACACACCCGAATCCGACAAAAAAAATTCGATGAGGTTTTGCCAAAACGCGTTCGAGCCCAAAACACGGCCACGGAACCGAACCCAAAACCAAAACCCAAAACCCGAAAAATTTCCGGTGCACATCTCTAATATATTTATAAAGCAGATACTGTACAAGTTCTCTTCCCAGCATCTTTGCTAAATAAACAGGCTTATTCTCGTCTCCATACCCATAACCCCCCCCCCCCCCCCTTCCCCCATTTTTTAATTTATCAGAAGACAAAAATCTCTGGTTTTGTCTCTTCTCTGACAAGCAGTCTCAATGGGGGAGATTCAAACGTTTGAAAAGTCAGTTGCGAGTCTGTTTTTTCCTATCTAATAGACAGGAAAAAACAGACACCCAACCGACTTTTCAAACATTTGAATCTCCCCCTTTATGTTGACAGAGTAATGAATCAGTGAGGAAGACTGCTGGTCTTGCTCCTCCCTGGTCTCTCAGCCTTTATGACTTGGAATGGGCATCATACGTAAGGGGGTATCACTTCAGCAATAACTGATGCTAGACATGGCTAGACATGGTGAAATAATGGCAGACAGGGTGAATGTGCAACACCTCTGTGGACATACAGTATTGATAAATATAGACAAAGTGTTGCAAAAAGGTGAAATTAAAAAATTATAAATCTTTATTGCATCTTCTTGTACTAAAACAAGCAAACACCAAAATTTACTCAGATGCAAGTCACACATCTCAGTCATTTTAGAAAGCATTAAAGTAACGTTAAGATCATTATTTTACCACAATTTTTTCCCCTTGAATACGTAGGAGACGCCCATTACTTTAAGATAGATAATTCTAAAAAAAAAAATGAAGAATACAGAAATGTCATTGCAAATTTCATGACCATCCCCAGCAATATCCAGTTTGGACTGATTGTCACTGTCATGGAATACCAGGAACATTGTCCCATTATAGTAACAACCTACTCCTAGGCTTGTGGTCAAAGGACTGGATGCTTCTATTATTATGACTCCTACGTGAGTGGCTGTCAGTCTCGTCCTGTAGAGCCCCTGAGCTCTCCATGATCCTCTACGGGAAGAATGGGTAGATGCATAATTGTCTGTAGGTGACTGTTCCATTTTAACATAAATGTCAGCACTTTTTTTTTTCTTTTTTTTTTTTATATTAGTCTTCAAATGCGGCCTCAATTCACTGCTTGCCAAGCTGTGCCAATGCATATTTCTTTGCTATACAAACCCACTGGGCCAGATGTATTAAGCCTTAAAAAGTGATAAAGTGGAGAGAGAAAAAGTACCAGCCAATCAGCTCCTAAGTGCCATGTCACAGACTGTTTGAAAATGGCAGTTAGGAGCTGGTTGGTTGCTCTCCTCTTTATCACTTTTCAAGACTCAACACAGCGCTAGGTGGGGGGATGACGGGGGGACGCTCACTTCTCACAGCGGTGAAGTGAGCGACCCGCTAGATTGAGCCTGCATGCAGGCTCAATCTAGCACCGGAGATAGCGATGCGCAGGGCCGTGCATCGCTATCGCTGGGGGGCATACACACGGTAGATCCGTGCTTAAAATCTAAGCAATCTAGTCAGATTGCTTAGATTTTAAACGTGGATCTCTCTGTGTGTACCCCCCTTTAGTACCTCTTGTCGTAGCAGATTGTGTTATCATTTTTATTGCTGTGTTTGTATTTGTATTAGTGTTGTCCATTTTTATGGCTGGGCCATAAACATTCTTATGTTGAGCTATTTCACATGTTCTGTTTGCAACCCAACTTGACTCCATTGTGAAACGTTGCTGTAAATGTGGTTTCCTTCCCTGGGTGTTCCATGTGTAGATCTGACATTAGTGCTGATTTTCTTCATCCTACTGCACTTTAAATTAAAATAAGAAATTAAGTGCAGGGAAATCAGTGCTGTCAATCATAAACTGCCTCCAGAAATAACTTCATATGGTAATAAAATGGAAGACAAATTTTGAGTACTCCTAGGATTATTTTATTTAATAATTATCTATGGCATTACCCTTTTGCTATAACCAGAAAACAGTTCACATAGGGGGTAATTCCAAGTTGATCGCAGCAGGATTTTTGATAGCAATTGGGCAAAACCATGTGCAGTGCAGGGGAGGCAGATATAACATGTGCAGAGAGAGTTAGATTTGGGTGGGTTATTTTATTTCTGTGCAGGGTAAATACTGGCTGCTTTATTTTTACACTGCAAATTAGATTGCAGATTGAACACACCCCACCCAAATCTAACTCTCTCTGTACATGTTATATCTGCCTCCCCTGCAGTGTACATTGTTTTGCCCAATTGCAAACAAATATCCTGCTGCGATCAACTTGGAATTACCCCCATAGTCTCATAGCATTTCTGTGCTTCCTACCTAGGGCATGCTCCAAATTTACAATGTCCACACTCCCCATATATTACACTTTTCCACTTTGATCACAGGGATGAAGACTGGGATGGGAAAATCAGGAGGCTTTTTGTATCTGTTTTTGCCAAAAACGTGTCTTAGTCACAATGTGATGCAACTGGGATACACCAGCAGACTGTGCTGTTTAATTTGATATATCACACTTGTATATCTGTTTGCGACTAAGTCTCTGACTGTATAAGAAGTGCTACAATGTAGCAGCCGCAGCTTTTTTCCAGTACAAGTTCCGTTGTACTCTGTATACAGATTAGGTCACACACAATATACAAGTGTTGTATAGCAAATTAACCAGCACAGTCTCCTCGTGAGTCCGAGGCACATCCTGTTGCGACTAAGACACATCATTGGTAAAAAAAAACTTCACTAGCTGAGTTGCACGGGACCTGGCATCTCACTGGTCGTTCATGCTGCGTGTGTATTGAGGACCCCCTTTAATTACTAACTGTGCTACTGTTGATAACCCAGGCTTCTGACTTAAACAAGAACGACATGCTGAAGTCAGGTAATGAAGCACTCCCAAACAGGTGTGCTGCAACACACAGAAGCCAGTCTCCAGGTTGCTAGGAGACAGCCAGATCAGCAAGCAGGGATGAGCTGCTGCAACTCATAACACCTACTGCCTGTGTTGTCTCTCAGCACACCATCACTTACCCCGTGTCACCTCTCAGCACACCATCACATACCCCCTGTGTTGTCTCTCAGCACACCATCACCTCCCCCTGCAATGTCTCTCAGCACATCATCACCTACCCCCTGTGTCATCTCTATGCACATATCACCTACCCCGTGTCACCTCTCAGCACACCATCACATACCCCCTGTGTTGTCTCTCAGCACACCATCACCTCCCCCTGCAATGTCTCTCAGCACATCATCACCTACCCCCTGTGTCATCTCTATGCACATATCACCTACCCTGTGTCATCTCTCAGCACACCATCAACCTACCCTGTGTCATCTCTCAGCACACCATCACTGATACTTGTAGTTCGACAGAATAACAGTGCAGGCTAGCCTGCAGCTCCACTTCAGACTGCACCACCACCAGTACTGCCACATCATGCCCCCCACAGTCAGACACGTGGGCAGGCATTAGCGGACAGCCGCGGGAATTCAAGCAGGGCCTGCAGGCAACTCCAAGACAGAACTGCACCAGTACTGCCAGCTGCCAGTGCCGCAGCACTGGATTCAGACCCACGGGTAGGCATTCATTGGCGGAAGGCTGCGGGCCGTCAATCAGGGGCAAGGTGAAGGCACTGAAGGCTGCTCCACCGTTCCACCTCAGAGCCTCAGAGCTGTGTGGGCCGGGCAGGTGAGTTTGTTGTTTGATAACACACGGGGGACAGTGCCGGGGAGCTGCAGTGCGTGGAACGTCCTCCCGGTCAGCAAATGCATTCCTGACCGGGAGGACACTAATTAAAACAAATAAATTAATAAATCGGTTTAGTGCACCCCTGGACCACCCTCTAGTTTCGCCTATGTGTGCGTGGCAATAACCAGTGCTTTTGTTATAAAATTGATATTCATATCATATAAACTCACTACTGGCTGAAGGTCCTGTGTACAGGTGTGCTCTCCTTTTAAAAAGTGGCTGGAACAGAGTCCTGTGATGCAAGTTCTAGAGAGGAGTATCAAGATATATATAAGCAGCAGTGGCGCAAGTAGAAAAAATATCGTACAGGTGCCGCGTGCTTGCGCCAAAAATGGGCGTGGTCAAATGCCACATGGGGCGTGGCCAATGAAAATGGGGGCGTGATACACATATGGGGGGGACCAGATACACATATGACCCCAATAGTGCCAGATCCATGTTGCCCCACAGTGCCAGATATACATTGCCCCCACTGTGCCAGATACACCACAAGCTCTGATTGGCTAGCAAACTGGTGCCTTATTCAGATTGACCCCGCCGCCGCCACTGATGGAGCGTGACACTGGGCATCAAAGAGAATTGAGGGGCAGGAGAGGCGCTGCGCTCTCCTCCCCTCACACAGAACGAAGCCAATGGGATGCAGTATAGTGGACGGCCTGGCGATATGGCGTACCGGCTGGGAATAGCGCTTGTGTGCGGTCTGCAATGTGCAGGCGCGTCGCAGGCCTGCGACGGAGGACGCCGGACAGCGACGGATTCTACGAAGAAAGCGATCGCAGCGGCAATCGCAAGAAGATTGACAGAAAGAAGGCATTCGCGGGCGGCAACTCAACGTTTTCAGCGAGTGTCCAGGAAAATGATGGCGTGCCCGGCCATTTCCAGGGAGGGTTCCTGACGTCAGCTTAGTCCAGGATCATCGCAGCGGCTGAGTAAGTCCTGAGCTGTGCAGAAACTGCACAAACTTGTGCAAACCTCTCCGTTGTGCACAAGATCTATGGGGGTCATTCCGAGATTATCGTAGCTGTGCTAAATTTAGCACAGCTACGATCATTCACACACTGACATGCGGGGGTTTTCCCACCCCGTATGTCAGTGCCACCCCCCCCCCCCCCCCGCAGAAGTGCAAAGGCATCGCACAGTAACGATGCCTTTGCACTTCAAGAGTAGCTCCCGACCAGCGCAGCTTTAGCGTGCTGGCCGGGAGCTACTCATCGCTCCCCGGCCCGCAGTGGCTGCGTGTGACGTTACGCATCCGCTGCGGCCCACCCTCTGTTCGGTCCGGCCACGCATGCGTTGCCCGGACCTTCGCCCATGAAACGGCGGCCAAACACCGCCGTTCCGCCCCCACCCAGCGACCTCCTCTGCCTGTCAGTCAGACAGAGGCGATCTTAGCGGCCTGCCGGTTTTGGGCCGTCTGGCATGCGCATGCGCAGTTCTGACCAGATCGCACCGCTGCGATAAACTGCAGCGTGCGATCGGGTCACAATGACCCACTATGTCTACATCCACACGCATTATTTGTTCACACTAAAAATTATAGGACTTTATCCGGGCTTCACCCACTCTGTGGAATGCCCTCCCACGCACAATAAGACTCGCCTCTAGCCTCCAAACCTTTAAACGTTCCCTGAAAACTCACCTCTTCAGAGAAGCCTATCAAATTCCAGACCCACCCACATAACCTTCAGTGCTTCCCTATCTAATTACATCCTCTCTGTCCAGTATACATAACATCACATATTTTGTCTTTCTTTACTCTCACACCCTCCTGACACTTGCCCAACATTGCGGGGTGATCATATCATTCAACCCATTAAGAACCTAGCAATCTGGTAGACTATTATGCAATAGGTAGCATCTATCCTTGTGTATCAATGCCTATTTCCCTATAGATTGTAAGCTACCTCTATGTCTGTCTGTTTCTACCCAGTCTTGTTCTATTACTGTTGTTCTAATTGTTCTAATTGTAAAGCACAACGGAATATGCTGTGCTATATAAGTAACTGTTAATAAATAATAAATAAATAAATAAACTTCAGTTTGTGCAGCTCTCTGCACAAGCGTTCGTACCACTGCACAGCGATTCCCCCTCCCCTGTAGGCGGCGACTACCTGATCGCTACAGTGCAAAAAATAGCCTGCTAGCGATCAGGTCTGAATCACCCCCTGAGTCACAAAAAAGTAATTGGTCATAATAACCCATTTTATCCCTAAAGCAGTAAATAATTCACATCTTTTCTGAGAAAATTCCAATGCTTTCTTTAAATAAGTGTTTGCCACTACTCTATCGTGTTGGAATATTACACTGATTGGCAGTATGCCATGTTATAGCATTTCAACAAAATAGTTTATGTGTATTTTATATTTTAATTAGAGATGTGCGGCGGACACTTTACGGATTTTGTGTTTTGGTTTTGGATCTGGATCCACGCTCGTGTTTTGGATCTGCATTGGTTTTGCCAAAACCAGTCATTCAGGTTTTGGTTTTGGATCTGGATGAAACATAAAAACAGCTAAAATCACAGAAATTGGGGGTAATTTTGATCCTACCGTATTATTAACCTCAATAACATTAATTTCCACTCATTTCCAGTCTATTCTTAACACCTCACAATATTGTTTTTAGAGGGTCATTCTGACCCGTTCGCTCGCTGCTTTTTATCGCAGTCGAGCGTACGGGTCCCCACTGCGCATTCCAAACGGCAGGCCGTAGCAGGGCTGTGATCGCCTCTGTCTGATTGACACGCAGAGGCGGTCGCTGGATGGGAGGGGGCGGAATGGAGGCATTTGGCTGCCGTTTCGTGGGCGCAGTCCAGCCAACGCAGGCGTGGCCGGACCGTGCAGGGGTAGGCCGCAACGGCTGCGTGACGTCACACGCAGCCGCTGCGGGCCGGGGAGCGATGATTAGCTCTCTGCCAGCACGCTAAAACTGCGCTGGCCGAGAGCTACTCTTGAAGTGCAAAGGCATCACTGCTGTGGGGGGGGGGGGGGGCACTGACATGTGGGGCAGACTAGCCATGTGCTGGGCGTTCCACTGCATGTCAGTGTTGAAGATCGTAGCTGTGCTAAATTTAGCACAGCTACGATCATCTCGAAATGAGGGCCTTAGGCCAAAAGGTTGCACAGAGGTAGCACAGAGGTAGCTGGGTGACTAACCTAAGCAACACAAGTGGGCGGCACAAACACCTGGCCCATATAGGAGTGGCACGGCAGTGTCAGACAGGATGGCAGTTGTAAAAACTAGGCCCCAAAGAGCACATAGTGCAAACATAAAAAAAGGGGTGCACCGAGGTCGATGGATGACTAAGCTAAGCGACACAAGTGGGCGGCATAAACACCAGGCCCATCTAGGAGTGGCACTGCAGTGGAAGGCAGGATAGCAGTTTTAAAAACTAGGCCCCAAAGAGAACATAATGCAAAGAAAAAAAGAGGTGCAACGAAGTCGCTGGATGACTAAGCTAAGCGACATAAGTGGGCAACACAAACACCTGGCACATCTAGGAGTGGCACTGCAGTGTCAGACAGGATGGCAGTTTTAAATACTAGGCCCCAAAGAGCACATAATGCAAAGAAAAAAAAGAGGTGCACCGAGGTCGCTGGTAGAGATGAGCGGGTTCGGTTCCTCGGAATCCGAACCCCCCCGAACTTCACCCATTTTACACGGGTCCGAGGCATACTCGGATTCTCCCGTATGGCTCGGTTAACCCGAGCGCGCCCGAACGTCATCATCCCGCTGTCGGATTCTCGCGAGATTCGGATTCTATATAAGGAGCCGTGCGTCGCCGCCATTTTTCACTCGTGCATTGGAAATGATAGTGAGAGGACGTGGCTGGCGTCCTCTCACTTTGTTTCAGGGGGCTGCATATCTTTATTCTGGGGACCAGCATTATTATAGGAGGAGTACAGTGCAGAGTTTTGCTGACCAGTGACCACCAGTATTATACGTTGTCTGCCTGAAAAATGCTCCATATCTGTGCTCAGTGTGCTGCATATATCTGTGCTCACACTGCTTTATTGTGGGGACTGGGGACCAGCAGTATTATATAGGAGGAGTACAGTGCAGAGTTTTGCTGACGAGTGACCACCAGTATACGTTGTCTGCCTGAAAAACGCTCCATATCTGTGCTCAGTGTGCTGCATATATCTGTGCTCACACTGCTTTATTGTGGGGACTGGGGACCAGCAGTATTATATAGGAGGTGTACAGTGCAGAGTTTTGCTGACCAGTGACCACTAGTATACATTGTCTGCCTGAAAAACGCTCCATATCTGTGCTCAGTGTGCTGCATATATCTGTGCTCACACTGCTTTATTGTGGGGACTGGGGACCAGCAGTATTATATAGGAGGAGTACAGTGCAGAGTTTTGCTGACCAGTGACCACCAGTATACGTTGTCTGCCTGAAAACGCTCCATATCTGTGCTCAGCGTGCTGCATGTATCTGTGCTCACACTGCTTTATTGTGGGGACTGGGGACCAGCAGTATTATATAGGAGGAGTACAGTGCAGAGTTTTGCTGACCAGTGACCACCAGTATACGTTGTCTGCCTGAAAAACGCTCCATATCTGTGCTCAGTGTGCTGCATATATCTGTGCTCACACTGCTTTATTGTGGGGACTAAGGACCAGCAGTATTATATAGGAGGAGTACAGTGCAGAGTTTTGCTGACCAGTGACCACCAGTATATGTTGTCTGCCTGAAAAACGCTCCATATCTGTGCTCAGTGTGCTGCATATATCTGTGCTCACACTGCTTTATTGTGGGGACTGGGGACCAGCAGTATTATATAGGAGGAGTACAGTGCATAATTTTGCTGTCCACCAGTATATAATATATAACAGTACGGTACAGTAGGCCACTGCTCTACCTACCTCTGTGTCGTCAAGTATACTATCCATCCATACCTGTGGTGCACTTCAGTTTTGCACAGTTTACTGACCACCAGTATATAATATATAGCAGTACGGTACAGTAGGCCACTGCTCTACCTACCTCTGTGTCGTCAAGTATACTATCCATCCATACCTGTGGTGCATTTCAGTTTTGCACAGTTTGCTGACCACCAGTATATAATACATAGCAGTACAGTACAGAAGGCCACTGCCCTACCTACCTCTGTGTCGTCAAGTATACTATCCATCCATACCTGTGGTGCATTTCAGTTTTGCACAGTTTGCTGGCCACCAGTATATAATATATAGCAGTACGGTACAGTAGGCCACTGCTCTACTTACCTCTGTGTCGTCAAGTATACTATCCATCCATACCTGTGGTGCATTTCAGTTTTGCACAGTTTGCTGACCACCAGTATATAATATATAGCAGTACGGTACAGAAGGCCACTGCTCTACCTACCTCTGTGTCGTCAAGTATACTATCCATCCATACCTGTGATGCATTTCAGTTTTGCACAGTTTGCTGACCACCAGTATATAATATATAGCAGTACGGTACAGAAAGCCACTGCTCTACCTACCTCTGTGTCGTCAAGTATACTATCCATCCATACCTGTGGTGCATTTCAGTTTTGCACAGTTTGCTGACCACCAGTATATAATATATAGCAGTACGGTACAGTAGGCCACTGCTCTACCTACCTCTGTGTCGTCAAGTATACTATCCATCCATACCTGTGGTGCATTTCAGTTTTTCACAGTTTGCTGACCACCAGTATATAATATATAGCAGTACGGTACAGAAGGCCACTGCTCTACCTATCTCTGTGTCGTCAAGTATACTATCCATCCATACCTGTGGTGCATTTCAGTTTTGCATAGTTTGCTGACCACCAGTATATAATATATAGCAGTACGGAACAGAAGGCCACTGCTCTACCTACCTCTGTGTCGTCAAGTATACTATCCATCCATACCTGTGGTGCATTTCAGTTTTGCACAGTTTGCTGACCACCAGTATATAATATATAGCAGTACAGTACAGTAGGCCACTGCTCTACCTACCTCTATGTTGTCAAGTATACTATCCATCCATACCTGTGGTGCATTTCAGTTGTGCGCAGTATATATAGTAGTAGGCCATTGCTACTGATACTGGCATATAATTCCACACATTAAAAAATGGAGAACAAAAATGTGGAGGTTAAAATAGGGAAAGATCAAGATCCACTTCCACCTCGTGCTGAAGCTGCTGCCACTAGTCATGGCCGAGATGATGAAATGCCATCAACGTAGTCTGCAAGGCCGATGCCCAATGTCATAGTAGAGAGCATGTAAAATCCAAAAAACAAAAGTTCAGTAAAATGACCCAAAAATCAAAATTAAAAGCGTCTGAGGAGAAGCGTAAACTTGCCAATATGCCATTTACGACACGGAGTGGCAAGGAACGGCTGAGGCCCTGGCCTATGTTCATGGCTAGTGGTTCAGCTTCACATGAGGATGGAAGCACTCATCCTCTCGCTAGAAAACTGCAGTGCCACTCCTAGATGGGGCAGGTGTTTGTGCCAGCCACTTGGGTCGCTTAGCTTAGTCACACAGCTACCTCATTGCGCCTCTTTTTTTCTTTGCATCATGTGCTGTTTGGGGACTATTTTTTTGAAGTGCCATCCTGTCTGACACTGCAGTGCCAGTCCTAGATGGGCCAGGTGTTTGTGTCGGCCACTTGGGTCGCTTAGCTAAGTCACACAGCTACCTCATTGTGCCTCTTTTTTTCTTTGCATCATGTGCTGTTTGGGGACTATTTTTTTGAAGTGCCATCCTGTCTGACACTGTAGTGCCACTCCTAGATGGGCCAGGTGTTTGTGTCGGCCACTTGGGTCGCTTAGCTTAGTCACACAGCTACCTCATTGTGCCTCTTTTTTTCTTTGCATCATGTGCTGTTTGGGGACTATTTTTTTGAAGTGCCATCCTGTCTGACACTGCAGTGCCACTCCTAGATGGGCCAGGTGTTTGTGTCGGCCACTTGGGTCGCTTAGCTTAGTCACACAGCTACCTCATTGCGCCTCTTTTTTTCTTTACATCATGTGCTGTTTGGGGACTATTTTTTTGAAGTGCCATCCTGTCTGCCACTGCAGTGCCACTCCTAGATGGGCCAGGTGTTTGTGTCGGCCACTTGGGTCGCTTAGCTAAGTCACACAGCTACCTCATTGCGCCTTTTTTTTTCTTTGCATCATGTGCTGTTTGGGGACTTTTTTTTTTAAGTGCCAACCTGTCTGACACTGCAGTGCCACTCCTAAATGGGCCAGGTGTTTGTGTCGGCCACTTGGGTCGCTTAGCTTAGTCACACAGCTACCTCCTTGCGCCTCTTTTTTTCTTTGCATCATGTGCTGTTTGGGGACTATTTTTCTGAAGTGCCATCCTGTCTGACACTGCAGTGCCACTCCTAGATGGGCCAGGTGTTTGTGTCGGCCACTTGGGTCGCTTAGCTTTGTCACACAGCTACGTCATTGCGCCTCTTTTTTCTTTGCATCATGTGCTGTTTGGGGACTATTTTTTTGAAGTGCCATCCTGTCTGACACTGCAGTGCCACTCCTAGATGGGCCAGGTGTTTGTGTCGGCCACTTGGGTCGCTTAGCTTAGTCACACAGCTACCTCATTGCGCCTCTTTCTTTCTTTGCATCATGTGCTGTTTGGGGACTATTTTTTGAAGTGCCATCCTGTCTGACACTGCAATGCTACTCCTAGATGGGCCAGGTGTTTGTGTCGGCCACTTGGGTCGCTTAGCTTACTCACACAGCAACCTCGGTGCAAATTTTAGGACTAAAAATAATATTGTGAGGTGTTCAGAATAGACTGAAAATGAGTGGAAATTATGGTTATTGAGGTTAATAATACTATGGGATCAAAATGACCCCCAAATTCTATGATATAAGCTGTTTTTGAGGGGTTTTTGTAAAAAACACCCGAATCCAAAACACACCCGAATCCGACAAAAAATTTTCAGGGAGGTTTTGTCAAAACGCGTCTGAATCCAAAACACGGCCGCAGAACCGAATCCAAAACTAAAACACAAAACCCGAAAAATGTCCGGTGCACATCACCGCTGGATGACTAAGCTAAGCAACACAAGTGGGCTGCACAAACACCTGGACCATCTAGGAGTGGCACTGCAGTGTCAGACAGGATGGCAGTTTTAAAAACTAGGCCCCAAAGAGCACATAATGCAAAGTAAAAAAGAGGTGCAAGCTGGAATTGGGCCTTCCCTCCCACTCTTATGTTGTATAAACAGGACATGCACACTTTAACAAACCAATCATTTCAGCGACATGACTGTGGCTGAAATAATTGGTTTGTTTGGGCCCCCACCAAAAAAAAGCAATTAATCTCTCCTTGCACAAACTGGCTCTACAGTGGCAAGATGTCGTCCTCATCCTCAGATCCCCCCCACCCCTTCAGTGTTTACATCCTCCTCACGGAGAAATAATATTCAAACAAAACCACATCATTTAGTTGCCAGTGGACTGCTTATGCTATTACCCAAAGATTCTGAACTTGACCATGACATGATGAATGCTCTGCAGGTGACGTATAAAGGAGGATGTTCCTACTGTAGGTGGTTAACGTCCTTACCCCTACTTATTATGGATTGACAAAGGCAACAGATAGTTTAACACCTGTTGTCCAGATTTGTGGAGAAATAATTCCACACTGAAGTAGTGATGAGCGGGTTCGGTTCCTCGGAAACCGAACCCCCCGAACTTCACCCATTTTACACGGGTCCGAGGCATACTCGGATTCTCCCGTATGGCTCGGTTAACCCGAGCGCGTCCGAACGTCATCATCCCGCTATCGGATTCTCGCGAGATTCGGATTCTATATAAGCAGCTGCGCATCGCCGCCATTTTCACTCGTGCATTGGAAATGTTAGGGAGAGGACGTGGCTGGCGTCCTCTCCGTTTATTAATCTTGATGCAAAAATATTTGTGCTTATTCCTTAATTGTGGGGACTGGGGAGCAGCTGTATTATATAGGAGGAGTACAGTGCAGAGTTTTGCTGACAGTGACCACCAGTATATGTTGTCTGCCTGAAAAACACTCCATATCTGTGCTCAGTGTGCTGCATATATCTGTGCTCACACTGCTTTATTGTGGGACTGGGGACCACCAGTATATTATATAGGAGGAGTACAGTGCAGAGTTTTGCTGACAGTGACCACCAGTATACGTTGTCTGCCTGAAAAACACTCCATATCTGTGCTCAGTGTGCTGCATATATCTGTACTCACACTGCTTAATTGTGGGGACTGGGGAGCAGCTGTATTATATAGGAGGAGTAGAGTGCAGAGTTTTGCTGACAGTGACCACCAGTATACTGTACGTTGTCTGCCTGAAAAACACTCCATATCTGTGCTCAGTGTGCTGCATATATCTGTGCTCACACTGCTTTATTGTGGTGACTGGGGACCACCAGTATATTATATATAGGAGGAGTACAGTGCAGAGTTTTGCTGACAGTGACCTCCAGTATACGTTGTCTGCCTGAAAAACACTCCATATCTGTGCTCAGTGTGCTGCATATATCTGTGCTCACACTGCTTTATTGTGGGGACTGGGGACCACCAGTATATTATATAGGTGTTAGGTGCCGCGGTCCGCGGCGCCGCTCGGTCTGCTTCCGAGCGACGCTCACGGCCGCCGCACCTCCCTTCCTGCCCGCCCGGCGCCTAGCAACGCAAGGACGCAGTGCACGCTGAGCCGCCGGGTCCCTGGCAACGACAGGACGCCGTGCGCGCTGAGCCGCCGGGTCCCTGGCAACGCTGGGACGCCATGCGCGCTTAGCCGCCGGACCCTTAGCAACAGGGACGCCACAGACGAACTGCGTTCCCCGTTGCTTCCTATCAATCAATACACCTGTTAGCTCTGGTCGTGCAGCAGGGCAGCTGCACGACATTACTAATTAAGCTTCGCTGCAGCTATTGGAGGGCTCCCTGTTATATTCTCCCTCACTACCTGGCACAGACACCGGTGAAAGCTTCCTGTATGCTGTTCCTGCCTTGTAACGTCTGTTCCTGGTCAGCTGTATCTGGTCGATCCTGCTCTCTGTGCTCCTGAGTCCTGGAGTTCTGAAGCCGGTCCTGGGAATCCTTCCTGTTCAAGTGAACCTGTTGCAGTCATCTGGGTGTTCTCGTTTGTTGGGGTTCTCTCCCGGTTTCGTGAGTAGCGGCTTCTGCCGCGTGTTGCGGCCTAGGCCGCTTAGTCCTTTTGGTACTTTTTGTATTGGTGGTTTTTGCGGAGGTTTCCGCTTTTCACTGTCCTCCCCGGAACTCGGCGGTGCCGTGTGGGGGAGTGGACAGGGATATCTTTTGTTGTTCTTTTCCTTTGGCGGCGTGCCGCACATAAATTTAGTTTTAGGGTAGTTAGTAGCCCCTAGCTTCTGTTTGCGTTAGTTAGAGGTCCCCTTGTTATTATCCTGTCTCGGTTCACGCTTTGTCTCACGCTAAGACCTGGGGGCATCAGAGTTGGGCAGACCTAATCCGCCCTTCAAACGCGGCTGCCGTGGGCCCAAGAAACCATAGTCACTCAGGCGTGAACTGACCACACGGTTAAAACAACGGAGGTAGGGTGCTAGGGGCTATTCCCGTTCCCTCCCTATTTCAGCGTCACGTCCTGGTGCTCTGGACTCACTTCACAACATCTTTCTAGTTCTGAGCATCAGGAACGTAACATTATCACTGGCCAAAAAACACACACAAAAAAAAAAGTTATTTGTATTTGGTGGGCTTTGAAATTCGGCCTCATGAATCCGGCAGTATTAGGACCGAATCCCAGCCAGCTTTTGGCCAACCAGATTCAGGAATTAACTCAGATGGTTCAGGATCTTACTCTTCGGGTGAGATCGCAGGAAGATCTTTTGCGAGCCTCCCCGAGTATGATTCCAGAACCAAAGATGCATCTACTTGACCGTTTTTCGGGTAACCGAAAGGATTTTTTTTAATTTCAAGGAAGCTTGTAAGCTTTATTTTCGTTTAAGGCCCCGATCCTCTGTTACTGAGTCACGACGGGTCGGGATTGTGATGTCATTACTACAAGGCGATCCACAAACCTGGGCTTTTGGGCTAAAAGCCGATGATGTTGCCTTGCTATCTGTAGATGCCTTTTTTAAGTCCTTAGGCCTTTTGTATGATGACCCTGATAGAGAAGCGTCGGCTGAGAGCCACCTGCGTGTACTTAAGCAAGGGAAAAATCCAGCAGAGGCGTATTGTACCGAGTTTCGCCGTTGGGCGAACGACTGTGGCTGGAATGATCCGGCCCTGCGCAGTCAGTTTCGCCTCGGTTTGTCTGAAGTTATTAAAGACAGTCTCCTTCAGTACCCCGCTCCAGAGACTCTAGACAAACTCATGGAGCTTGCTATTAAAATTGATTGTCGTCTCCGGGAGCGGAGGGCTGAAAGAGGAGCTAGTTTCAGGCCTAGTCCATGTGTGTATACTTTCCCTGAGGACATCGAGGAGCCCATGCAAATGGGTCTCTCCCGGCTGTCCCCAGAGGAAAGAACCAGGAGGCTAAATTCTGGTCTTTGTTTGTATTGTGGTGGCATGGGACATATCGCACGTAATTGCCAGAATAAGCAGGGAAACGCTCTGACCAAGTGAATAGTGAGGGGGTTCATTTGGGTCTGCAGTTAATCTCCTCTAATGATTCCTTATTAGTTCCTGTAAAAATTTCCTTTGGTAGCCTCAGTTCGTTGGTGTCGGCCTTCGTCGACAGTGGAGCTGCGGGAAATTTCATGGATCTTGGTTGGGCTCAGGCTTTGGGCGTTCCACAGATACCTATGGATAAACTTATCACCATGCTCGGCTTGGATGGTGGTCCGCTTTCTAATGGGGTAATCACTCACCGCACACCTCCAGTACAACTGACAGTGGGGGCCCTACATTCAGAGAAAATCGAATTTTACCTTACCCATTGTCCGGCTGTCCCCGTAGCTCTGGGTCACCCCTGGCTTGCCTTTTATAATCCCACCATAGATTGGCAGTCTGGGGAGATTTCTCGATGGGGTCCCTTTTGTGTTAAGGAATGTATTTCCCGTCCAGTCCGGGTTGCGGCAGTCACCCCAGAACTTATTCCTTTGGAATATCAGGACTTTGCCGACGTTTTCTCCAAGGGTAATGCGGATATTCTGCCTCCTCATCGGTCCTATGACTGCGCTATTGACTTAGTTCCCGGTGCCTCTTTACCTAAGGGGAGACTATATGCCCTGTCTGGGCCGGAAACAACGGCAATGAATGATTATGTACAGGAGAGCCTAAAAAAAGGCTTCATTAGGCTCGCGAAATCTCCATTGAGTGCAGGGTTCTTTTTTGTTGAGAAAAAAGATGGGTCGCTCAGACCATGTATTGATTTTCGGGCTTTGAATAAAATCTCTGTTAAAAACACCTACCCCTTGCCACTGATTTCAGTACTATTTGATCAGCTCCGGACTGCCGTTATCTTTTCCAAGATCGATCTTAGAGGGGCTTACAATCTCATCCGAATTAAATCTGGGTATGAGTGGAAGACGGCTTTCAGCACACAGTTGGGACATTATGAATACCTGGTGATGCCGTTTGGGCTGTCAAATGCTCCTGCTGTATTTCAAGATCTCATTAACGACATCCTTCGCGACTTTCTAGGAAAGTTCGTGGTCGTTTATTTAGACGACATTTTGATTAACTCCGAGTCTTTAGAACAACATATTACCCATGTGCGACTGGTCCTTCAGAAGTTACGGGAAAATCATTTATACGCCAAACTGGAGAAATGTGATTTCCACATCACAGAAGTGTCCTTCCTGGGGTATATTATTTCTCCTAAGGGGTTTTTCATGGAACCAAAAAAACTCCAGGCCATCCTAAATTGGGCACAACCCACAAACTTAAAAGCAATTCATCGCTTTTTAGGGTTTGCAAATTACTATAGGCGTTTTATTCATACCTTCTCTGATTTGGTTGCTCCTATAGTAGCATTGACTAAAAAAGGAGCGGACCCTTCCAATTGGTCGCCTGAAGCCAAGTCTGCCTTTCTGGCCTTAAAGCAGGCCTTTGTCTCAGCTCCAGTGCTCAGACACCCTAACCCGGAGCTCCCCTTTATTGTCGAGGTAGATGCCTCAGAGGTTGGAGTGGGGGCTATCCTTTCTCAGGAAGACCCGGAGTCTCAGGAATTACACCCATGTGCCTTCATGTCCAGGAAATTCTCCTCCGTAGAATCCAACTATGATGTTGATAATCGAGAATTGTTGGCAGTTAAATGGGCTTTCGAGGAGTGGAGGCATTGGCTGGAAGGAGCTAGGCATACCATTACTGTGTTTACTGACCACAAGAATCTGCAGTATATTGAGTCAGCTAAACAGCTTAATGCTCGACAGGCACGTTGGGCGTTGTTTTTTACTCGTTTCAGGTTTATTATCACCTTCAGGCCCGGATCCAAGAATACAAAAGCCGATGCCCTGTCACGTTGTTTTCTTCCGGTTCACAACAACCACCCGGCTACTACCCCCATAGTTCTATCGTCTGTCATCCGGGCTGGCCTCACACAGGATTTATTTACACAGCTAGTCCAGCTTCAGCAGCAGGCTCCCAAAGTCACTCCTGCAGATCGTCTCTTCGGCCCTGAATTTCTGAGAGGCACTGTTCTAGCTGAGTTTCATGATAATAAGGTTTCTGGTCATCTGGGTATCACTAAGACCTTGGAGTTAATCTCTCGCTCAGTGTGGTGGCCTAATCTTTCTAAAGATGTAAGGGAATTTGTCCGTTCCTGTCAGGTTTGTGCTCAGTACAAGGTATCTCGATCGTTGCCGGTCGGGCAACTCATACCTTTAGCCATTCCTCTCAGGCCATGGTCACATATATCCATGGATTTTGTGGTGGACCTTCCTCTTTCAGCTGGATTTCGAGTCATTTGGGTGGTAGTAGACCGTTTTAGTAAGATGGCCCACTTCATTGCTCTCCCCCGATTACCCTCTGCTCAAGGGTTGGCAGTTTTATTTCTCCGCCATGTGTTCAGGCTCCATGGTTTACCCAGGGATATTGTCTCTGATCGGGGACCGCAATTCATCGCCCGTTTCTGGAAACGTTTTTGTGCCTCATTAAATATGAAACTCTCTTTAACATCTGGGTACCATCCACAGTCTAACGGACAAACTGAACGTGTTAATCAGTCGTTAAAACAGTATTTACGGCTATATTCCGCCAAACTTCAGAATGATTGGTCTGAATTTCTTCCTTTGGCCGAGTTTGCCTATAATAACTCTTGTCATTCTTCCACCAAGGAGTCCCCATTCTTTTCGGTCTTGGGCTTTCATCCTAGAGCCAATTCTTTTTACCCTCATTTTCCAGTCTCCTCGTTGATCTTAACTTCCCATCTCAGAATGATTTGGAAAAAGGTGCACCTTGCCCTTAAGAAGGCTGCCTTCCGAGAAAAAAAAAATTCTGATAGGTTCCGACGCCCATGCACTTTTAAGGTGGGAGATAAGGTGTGGTTGTCAACCCGCAACATCAAGCTCTGACAACCCTCGGCTAGATTGGGACACAAATTTATTGGACCGTTCCTTATCATTAAGAAGGTCAACCCAGTTGCTTTTCGGCTACGCTTGCCTAAATCACTCAAAATTGGCAATACTTTTCACTGTTCCCTTCTGAAGCAGTATTTTTCTTCCAGGAGATTCCCTCGGAACACTTCCCAGGGTAGACCTCCGGTGGATGTTCAGGGGCAACAAGAGTTCTTGGTGGAGAAGGTTTTAGATTCCAAAGTTTCTCGGGGCCGGCTTTATTTTTTGGTTCACTGGAAAGGCTATGGCCCGGAAGAAAGGTCTTGGGACCTGGATAAGGATTTACATGCCCCTAAACTTAAGAGATTATTCTTTCAGGAATTTCCTCAGAAACCCGGCTTTAGGGGTTCTTTAACCCCTCCTCAAGGGGGGGGTACTGTTATGTGCCGCGGTCCGCGGCGCCGCTCGGTCTGCTTCCGAGCGACGCTCACGGCCGCCGCACCTCCCTTCCTGCCCGCCCGGCGCCTAGCAACGCCAGGACGCAGTGCGCGCTGAGCCGCCGGGTCCCTGGCAACGCCAGGACGCCGTGCGCGCTGAGCCGCCGGGTCCCTGGCAACGCTGGGACGCCGTGCGTGCTTAGCCGCCGGACCCTTAGCAACGGGGACGCCACAGACGAACTGCGTTCCCCGTTGCTTCCTATCAATCAATACACCTGTTAGCTCTGGTCGTGCAGCACGACATTACTAATTAAGCTTCGCTGCAGCTATTGGAGGGCTCCCTGTTATATTCTCCCTCACTACCTGGCACAGACACCGGTGAAAGCTTCCTGTATGCTGTTCCTGCCTTGTAACGTCTGTTCCTGGTCAGCTGTATCTGGTCAATCCTGCTCTCTGTGCTCCTGAGTCCTGGAGTTCTGAAGCCGGTCCTGGGAATCTTTCCTGTTCAAGTGAACCTGTTGCAGTCATCTGGGGGTTCTCATTTGTTGGGGTTCTCTCCCGGTTTCGTGAGTAGCGGCTTCTGCCGCGTGTTGCGGCCTAGGCCGCTTAGTCCTTTTGGTACTTTTTGTATTGGTGGTTTTTGCGGAGGTTTCTGCTTTTCACTGTCCTCCCCGGAACTCTGCGGTGCCGTGTGGGGGAGTGGACAGGGATATCTTTTGTTGTTCTTTTCCTTTGGCGGAGTGCCGCACATAAATTTAGTTTTAGGGTAGTTAGTAGCCCCTAGCTTCTGTTTGCTTTAGTTAGAGGTCCCCTTGTTATTATCCTGTCTCGGTTCACGCTTTGTCTCACGCTAAGACCTGGGGGCATCGGAGTTGGGCAGACCTAATCCGCCCTTCAAACGCGGCTGCCGTGGGCCCAAGAAACCATAGTCACTCAGGCATGAACTGACCACACGGGTAAAACAACGGAGGTAGGGTGCTAGGGGCTATTCCCGTTCCCTCCCTATTTCAGCATCATGTCCTGGTGCTCTGGACTCACTTCACAACATCTTTCTAGTTCTGAGCATCAGGAACGTAACAATAGGAGGAGTACAGTGCAGAGTTTTGCTGACAGTGACCACCAGTATACGTTGTTTGCCTGAAAAACACTCCATATCTGTGCTCAGTGTGCTGCATATATCTGTGCTCACACTGCTTTATTGTGGGGACTGGGGACCACCAGTATATTATATAGGAGTACAGTGCAGAGTTTTGCTGACAGTGACCACCAGTATACGTTGTCTGCCTGAAAAACACTCCATATCTGTGCTCAGTGTGCTGCATATATCTGTGCTCACACTGCTTAATTGTGGGGACAGGGGAGCAGCTGTATTATATAGGAGGAGTACAGTGCAGAGTTTTGCTGAAAGTGACCACCAGTATATATAGCAGTACGGTACAGAAGGCCACTGCTCTACCTACCTCTGTGTCGTCAAGTATACTATCCATCTAGATTCTACACCTGTGGTGCATTTTAGTTTTGCAGTTTGCACAGTGACCACCAGTATATATAGCAGTACGGTACGGAAGGCCACTGCTCTACCTACCTCTGTGTCGTCAAGTATACTATCCATCCATACCTGTGGTGCATTTCAGTTGTGCGCAGTATATATAGTAGTAGGCCATTGCTATTGATACTGTCATATAATTCCACACATTAAAAAATGGAGAACAAAAATGTGGAGGTTAAAATAGGGAAAGATCAAGATCCACTTCCACCTCGTGCTGAAGCTGCTGCCACTAGTCATGGCCGAGACGATGAAATGCCATAAACGTCGTCTGCCAAGGCCGATGCCCAATATCATAGTAGAGAGCATGTAAAATCCAAAAAACAAAAGTTCAGTAAAATGACCCAAAAATCAAAATTGAAAGCGTCTGATGAGAAGCGTAAACTTGCCAATATGCCATTTACGACACGGAGTGGCAAGGAACGGCTGAGGCCCTGGCCTATGTTCATGGCTAGTGGTTCAGATTCACATGAGGATGGAAGCACTCATCCTCTCGCTAGAAAAATGAAAAGACTTAAGCTGGCAAAAGCACAGCAAAGAACTGTGCGTTCTTCTAAATCACAAATCCCCAAGGAGAGTCCAATTGTGTCAGTTGCGATGCCTGACCTTCCCAACACTGGACGGGAAGAGCTTGTGCCTTCCACCAATTGCACGCCCCCTGCAAGTGCTGGAAGTAGCACCCACAGTCCAGTTCCTGATAGTCAAATTGAAGATGTCACTGTTGAAGTACACCAGGATGAGGATATGGGTGTTGCTGGCGCTGGGGAGGAAATTGACAAAGAGGATTCTGATGGTGAGGTGGTTTGTTTAAGTCAGGCACCCGGGGAGACACCTGTTGTCCGTGGGACGAATATGGCCATTGACCTGCCTGGTCAAAATACAAAAAAAATCACCTCTTCGGTGTGGAATTATTTCAACACAAATGCGGACAACAGGTGTCAAGCCGTGTGTTGCCTTTGTCAAGCTGTAATAAGTAGGGGTAAGGACGTTAACCACCTAGGAACATCCTCCCTTATATGTCACCTGGTCCGCATTCATCAGAAGTCAGTGACAAGTTCAAAAACATTGGATGACAGTGGAAGCAGTCCACTGACCACTAAATCCCTTCCTCTTGTAACCAAGCTCCTGCAAACCACACCACCAACTCCCTCAGTGTCAATTTCCACCTTACACAGGAAAGCCAATAGTCCTGCAGGCCATGTCACTGGCAAGTCTGACGAGTCCTCTCCTGCCTGGGATTCCTCCGATGCATCCTTGAGTGTAACGCCTACTGCTGTGGCGCTGCTGTTGTTGCTGCTGGGAGTCGATCGGCATCCCAGAGGGGAAGTCGGAAGACCACTTGTACTACTTCTAGTAAACAATTGACTGTCCAACAATCCTTTGCGAGGAAGATGAAATATCACAGCAGTCATCCTGCTGCAAAGCGGATAACTCAGGTCTTGTCAGCCTGGGTGGTGAGAAACGTGGTTCCGGTATCCACCGTTAATTCACAGGCAACTAGAGACTTGATTGAGGTACTGTGTCCCCGGTACCAAATACCATCTAGGTTCCATTTCTCTAGGCAGGCGATACCGAAAATGTACACAGACCTCAGAAAAAGAGTCACCAGTGTCCTAAAAAATGCAGTTGTACCCAATGTCCACTTAACCACGGACATGTGGACAAGTGGAGCAGGGCAGACTCAGGACTATATGACTGTGACAGCCCACTAGGAAGATGTATTGCCTCCCGCAGCAAGAACAGCAGCGGCGGCACCAGTAGCAGCATCTCGCAAACGCCAACTCGTTCCTAGGCAGGCTACGCTTTGTATCACCGCTTTCCATAAGAGGCACACAGCTGACAACCTCTTACGGAAACTGAGGAACATCATCGCAGAATGGCTTACCCCAATTGGACTCTCCTGGAGATTTGTGACATCGGACAACGCCACCAATATTGTGCGTGCATTACATCCTGGCAAATTCCAGCACGTCCCATGTTTTGCACATACATTGAATTTGGTGGTGCAGAATTTTTTTTTAAATGACAGGTGCGTGCAAGAGATGCTGTCGGTGGCCCGAAGAATTGCGGGCCACTTTCGGCATTCAGCCACCGCGTGCCGAAGACTGGAGCACCAGCAAACACTCCTGAACCTCCCCTGCCATCATCTGAAGCAAGAGGTGGTAACGAGGTGGAATTCAACCCTCTATATGCTTCAGAGGATGGAGGAGCAGCAAAAGGCCATTCAAGCCTATACATCTGCACACGATATAGGCAAAGGAGGGGGAATGCACCTGACTCAAGCACAGTGGAGAATGATTTCAACGTTGTGCAAGGTTCTGCAACCCTTTGAACTTGCCACACGAGAAGTCAGTTCAGACACTGCCAGCCTGAGTCAGGTCATTCCCCTCATCAGGCTTTTGCAGAAGAAGCTGGAGACATTGAAGGAGGAGCTAAAACAGAGCGATTCCGCTAGGCATGTGGGACTTGTGGATGGAGTCCTTAATTCGCTTAACCAGGATTCACTGGTGGTCAATCTGTTGAAAATCAGAGCACTACATTTTGGCCACCGTGCTCGATCCTAGATTTCAAAGCTACGTTGTATCTCTCTTTCCGGCAGACACAAGTCTGCAGAGGTTCAAATACCTGCTGGTGAGAAAATTGTCAAGTCAAGCGGAACGTGACCCGTCAACAGCTCCTCCTTCACATTCTGCCACAACTGGAGGTGCGAGGAAAAGGCTAAGAATTCTGAGCCCACCCTCTGGCGGTGATGCAGGGCAGTCTGGAGCGAGTGCTGACATCTGGTCCGGACTGAAGGACCGGCCAACGATTACTGACATGTCGTCTACTGTCACTGCATATGATTCTCTCACCATTGAAAGAATGGTGGAGGATTATATGAGTGACCGCATCCAAGTAGGCACGTCAGACAGTCCGTACGTATACTGGCAGGAAAAAGAGGCAATTTGGAGGCCCTTGCACAAACTGGCTTTATTCTACCTAAGTTGCCCTCCCTCCAGTGTGTACTCCGAAAGAGTGTTTAGTGCAGCCGCTCACCTTGTCAGCAATCGGCGTACGAGGTTACTTCCAGAAAATGTGGAGAAGATGATGTTCATCAAAATGAATTATAATCAATTCCTCAGTGGAGACATTCACCAGCAATTGCCTCCAGAAAGTACACAGGGACCTGAGATGGTGGATTCCAGTGGGGACGAATTAATAATCTGTGAGGAGGGGGATGTACACAGTGAAAGGGGTGAGGAATCGGAGGATGATGATGAGGTGGACATCTTGCCTCTGTAGAGCCAGTTTGTGCAAGGAGAGATTGTTTGCTTCTTTTTTGGTGGGGGCCCAAACCAACCAGTCATTTCAGTCACAGTCGTGTGGCAGACCTTGTCGCTGAAATAATGGGTTCGTTAAAGTGTGCATGTCCTGTTTATACCACATAAGGGTGGGTGGGAGGGCCCAAGGACAATTCCATCTTGCACCTCTTTTTTCTTTCATTTTTCTTTGCATCATGTGCTGTTTGGGGACAATTTTTTTGAAGTGCCATCCTGCCTGACACTGCAGTGCCACTCCTAGATGGGCCAGGTGTTTGTGTCGGCCTCTTGTGTCGCTTAGCTTAGTCACACAGCGACATTGGTGCGCCTCTTTTTTTCTTTGCATCATGTGTGTCACGATCCGGGTATCTGGACGCCATTACTTACCCTTCAGATGCCTCCTAAGGCTGGCTCAGCGTTCCAGGACCGGATCCCATCTGTTATGCTGATGTCCACATTCCTGCCTCCTCTCCTGTCACTCTGAGACGCGGTCACCGCAACGCCTGTTACATCCGGAATGGCGTCTCCCGCGGCCTCCGCCGCTGTTCCTGAATTTCTACATGCAGAATGTCAGAGTGGTGATTACGTCAGCCGCGGCCTCCGCTGTGCCCGCGTGGTTAAATGTGCACTTATCAGTCTGGCGTCTCCTGTCTCCTGTGGCCGGCGCCGCCATTACTGTTTTAATTCCCACATGGATTACAAACCAAACTTCCCTCCAAGTGTCTGCATGGGCGCAGCCATCTTGGATTCTGTCATCTGTTCATTTCCACCAATCTGCTGTTTGCAGTGTTAATCTGCATAATTGCCTAGCCAATCCCTTCCTTGCTGCAGGTATAAATATGCTGTGCCTGAGCAAGGAAGGCGTCAGTGCTTTGGTTGTCAAACCTAGTTCCAGTTTGTCTCTCTCCTGTGGTTGTTTTCCAGGTTCCAGCTCCTATCTCCACACTTCCACAAAAGAGACCCGCACCAGCATTCCACCTGCGGTGTAGCCTGACTCTCCTATCCATTTGGATTCATCTGCTTCCAGCTACAGATCCACCTGCTTTCAGCATCCAGCTTCCAGCAGAGGTCAGCTCTTCTTAAAGTGCCGGTACCCTTTTCTGCAGATTATCATTTATCACCGGCATTATAATTTCACCGCTCTCAAACTCCAAACATCACTTCATATTCCATCGCTCTCAAACTACATTTATTATTTAACTGGTTCCAGCCAGTATCCACTCCGTGCCAACATCAGCCTGGTTCCAGCCAGTACCCACAGCAGCCGTTTTATCCACAGCAGCCCAGCTTTCCCTGGAACACCAGCTGGTACGATCCTGGGCTATCTCCATTGCTACAGTCGGGCCTGGTAAGGACTTTCCATCTAGAAGATTATAAGAACTATCTCACACTACCAGAGCCCTGTGGCCCTTGCCACCCTGTAGTACCCAGGAACTGTATTTATCCTCTGCTGATTTTTATGTTTTCTTTACTGCTGCTGTGTTACGGAGTTTGTCATAAATAAACATCATTGACTTTTACCCTGGTTGTCGTGGTCACGCCTTCGGGCAGTTCTTCTACATGTTACTTACATGTCTAGGGGTCTGATACAACCTCCCAGGTTCCGTTACATCTCAACCCCTACAACTGAGGCTGCCTCCCGTCAGCTCAGGCCCTCAGTTGTGACAGTAAGCACTGACCTTATGAATCCAGCCGGAGACCAGGATCAAGCGGCCAGGCCGATGCAAGAACTGGCAGCCCGACTTGAACATCAGGAGGCTGCACAGGGCCACATCATCCGCTGTCTCCAGGATCTCTCTACTCGGCTGGATGGGATTCAGACAACCCTCCGTGAATCAGACGCGTCCGGTGCGTCAACCACAGTGACTCCAGCTATAACCCCACCCACCTTACCCATTTCTGCTCCACGTCTTCATCTTCCAACGCCAGCAAAATTTGACGGATCTCCAAGATTCTGTAGGGGATTTCTCAACCAGTGTGAGATTCAGTTTGAGCTACAACCTGGCAATTTTCCCAGTGACCGTACAAAAATTGCCTACATTATCTCTCTTCTCAGTGGCTCAGCCCTTGATTGGGCATCACCGTTATGGGAGAGGTCCGACACCCTGCTATCCTCCTGCACTGCATTCGTGTCAACATTCAGGCGTATCTTCGACGAGCCAGGCCGGGTAACTTCAGCTTCATATGAGATTCTCCGTTTACGCCAGGGATCACGTACTGTAGGACAATATCTTATACAGTTCCAGATCCTGGCATCCGAACTGGCATGGAACGACGAGGCCCTGTATGCTGCATTCTGGCATGGCTTATCTGAGTGTATTAAAGATAAGTTAGCTACCAGAGACTTACCTTCCAAGTTAGATGAGCTAATCTCACTCTGCACGAAAGTTGATTTACGTTTCAGAGAGAGAGCAACTGAGCGTGGAAGATCATCTGCTCCAAAATCTTCTGCTCCTCCTCCTCGCCAACTGTCACCATCTAAAGACGAGCCCATGCAAATTGTCCGTTCCCGGTTAACTCCTGCTGAGCGCCAAAGACGTCTCTCTGAGTCTCTTTGTCTTTACTGTGCAGCTCCGTCTCACACCATCAATGCCTGTCCCGAACGTCCGGGAAAACTCCAAACCCTAGCTCGCCCAGGAGAGGGCCGGCTAGGAGTAATGATCTCCTCTCCATCTCCTCATGATTGTAATCTCCCAGTCTCGCTTCAAGTTGCTCAACGTTATCGGAACGTCATTGCCCTCCTTGATTCCGGAGCAGCTGGGAACTTTATTACCGAAGCCTATGTTAAACGGTGGTCCCTACCCACCGAGAGACTTCCTTCATCCATCTCCTTAACTGCCGTGGATGGCAGCAAGATTTTTGATGCAGTTATTTCCCTAAGGACTCTACCAGTTCGTCTGAGAGTGGGAGTTCTTCATTCCGAATTTATTTCTTTTTTAGTGATTCCAAGAGCCACACATCCTGTGGTCCTGGGCCTTCCATGGCTCCGTCTTCACAATCCATCTATTGATTGGACGACTACGCAGATTCTGGCATGGGGTTCCTCCTGTGCTGAGACATGTTTGTTTAAAGTATTGCCTGTCTGTTCTTCCTCCCCCAGGTCGTCTGATGTTCCACCTCCTCCATATCAAGATTTCACGGATGTGTTCAGTAAAGCTTCTGCTGATATCCTTTCTCCTCATAGAGAATGGGACTGCCCGATTGATCTCGTTCCAGGGAAGGTTCCACCTCGAGGCCGAACTTACCCGTTGTCTCTGCCTGAGACGCATTCTATGGAGGAATACATTAAAGAGAACCTAGCAAAGGGGTTCATTCGACCTTCCTCTTCTCCAGCTGGCGCAGGCTTCTTTTTCGTAAAGAAAAAATATGGTGGTCTGCGGCCGTGCATCGACTACAGAGGTCTGAACGACATTACCATAAAGAACCGCTATCCACTACCCCTGATTACTGAGCTCTTTGATAGATGTAGCGGAGCTACCATCTTCACAAAGCTGGACTTGAGAGGTGCATACAATCTCATCCGGATCCGTGAGGGTGACGAGTGGAAGACCGCCTTTAACACCCGTGACGGACATTATGAGTACCTCGTCATGCCCTTAAGATTGAGCAATGCTCCAGCTGTCTTCCAGCATTTTGTCAATGAGATCTTCAGAGACATTTTATACCGTCATGTCGTGGTCTATTTAGATGATATCCTCATTTTTGCCAACAATTTAGAGGAACATCGTTTTTGGGTAAAAGAGGTTATGTCCCGTCTCCGTGTCAATCTTCTCTATTGCAAATTAGAGAAATGCGTCTTTGAAGTCAAGTCCATTCCGTTTCTGGGTTACATTGTGTCCGGTTCCGGACTAGAGATGGATCCTGAGAAACTACAAGCAATCCAGAATTGGCCGATACCCTTAACCCTCAAAGGGGTCCAGAGGTTCTTAGGGTTCGCCAATTATTACAGAAAGTTTATACGAGACTTTTCCACCATTGTGGCGCCTATTACTGCTTTAACTAAGAAGGGTGCTAACCCGTCCAAGTGGTCTGTAGAAGCTACGCAAGCTTTTCATCTTTTAAAACAACGGTTCATCTCTGCACCAGTTCTGAGGCAGCCCGACGTCGACTCTCCTTTCATCTTAGAGGTGGATGCCTCCTCCGTTGGAGTGGGAGCGGTGTTGTCTCAGAGGGCTAAAGATGGTCATTTACACCCTTGCAGTTTCTTCTCCCGGAAGTTCTCCCCAGCTGAGCGCAACTATGCCATTGGCGACCAGGAGTTGCTAGCCATCAAGCTCGCTCTAGAGGAGTGGAGGTATCTGTTGGAGGGAGCTTCTCATTCAATCACCATACTTACGGACCACAAGAATCTTTTATATCTGAAAGGCGCACAATGTCTCAATCCTCGTCAGGCCAGATGGGCACTTTTCTTTTCCAGGTTCGACTTTAAACTCCAGTTCTGTCCGGGCTCTCAGAATCGCAAGGCCGAAGCCCTTTCCCGCTCATGGGAGCAAGAAAATGAGTCGGAGTCTTCAGACAAACATCCTATTATTAATCCGTTGGCATTCTCCACGGTAGGGATGGACTCTACGCCCCCACTAGGGAAAAGTTTTGTGAAGCCGGTACTGAGGAAGAAGCTCATGCATTGGGCCCATGCTTCCCGTTTTGCCGGACATACAGGTATTCAAAAAACCCTGGAGTTTATCTCTAGGTCCTATTGGTGGCCAACTCTGAGAAAGGATGTCATGGAGTTTATTGCATCTTGCCCAAAGTGTGCCCAACATAAAGTATCCCGTCAGTCGCCTGCGGGACAACTGGTTCCACTATCCGTTCCCCGTCGACCATGGACCCATTTGTCGATGGATTTCATTACAGACTTACCCATGTGCAACAAGTTCAATACCATCTGGGTGGTAGTTGACCGGTTCACCAAGATGGCACACTTCATTCCTCTCACCGGTCTTCCGTCAGCTTCCAAGTTGGCTCAAGTGTTCATACAAGAGATCTTCCGACTTCACGGTCTTCCTGAAGAAATTATCTCAGATCGAGGAGTCCAATTCACAGCCAAATTCTGGCGAAGTTTATGTCAAGTCCTCCAAGTCAAACTAAAGTTTTCCACGGCTTACCATCCTCAGACCATTGGTCAAACTGAGAGGGTGAATCAGGACTTGGAGTCCTTCCTCCGCATCTATGTGTCTTCCTCTCAAGATGACTGGGTTCAATTACTTCCCTGGGCCGAGTTCTGTCATAACAATCAGTATCATTCCTCATCTTCTTCAACACCATTCTTCACCAACTTTGGATTCCACCCTAAAGTCCCTGAATTCCAACCGCTCCCAGCAACTTCTGTTCCAGCAGTGGATATCACCTTGCATCAGTTTGCAAACAACTGGAAGAGGGTACGAGCAGCTCTGCTCAAGGCATCGTTCAGGTATAAGAAGTTTGCGGACAAGAGGCGTAGAGCGGTTCCTGCTCTCAAGGTGGGTAATCGGGTATGGTTATCCACGAAGAATTTGAGGTTAAGAGTTCCCAGTATGAAGTTTGCACCTCGCTACATTGGTCCTTTCAAAATTGAGCAAGTCATCAATCCTGTTGCTTACAGACTTCAGTTACCTCCCTTCTTAAAGATACCCAGGACATTCCATGTTTCCCTGTTGAAACCGCTGATCCTGAATCGGTTTCATTCCTCACTTCCTCCAACTCCGAAAGTCCAAACTCAACGAGGCGTTGAGTATGAAGTGGCCAAGATCCTGGACTCACGTCACCGTTACGGTCAACTACATTATCTTATTGACTGGAAGGGTTACGGCCCTGAGGAACGCTCATGGACCAATGCTTCTGATGTCCATGCTCCTGCCTTGGTCCGGAGATTCCATTCCAAGTTTCCTCAAAAGCCAAAGAAGTGTCCTGGGGCCACTCCTAAAGGGGGGGTTGCTGTCACGATCCGGGTATCTGGACGCCATTACTTACCCTTCAGATGCCTCCTAAGGCTGGCTCAGCGTTCCAGGACCGGATCCCATCTGTTATGCTGATGTCCACATTCCTGCCTCCTCTCCTGTCACTCTGAGACGCGGTCACCGCAACGCCTGTTACATCCGGAATGGCGTCTCCCGCGGCCTCCGCTGCTGTTCCTGAATTTCTACATGCAGAATGTCAGAGTGGTGATTACGTCAGCCGCGGCCTCCGCTGTGCCCGCGTGGTTAAATGTGCACTTATCAGTCTGGCGTCTCCTGTCTCCTGTGGCCGGCGCCGCCATTACTGTTTTAATTCCCACATGGATTACAAACCAAACTTCCCTTCAAGTGTCTGCATGGGCGCAGCCATCTTGGATTCTGTCATCTGTTCATTTCCACCAATCTGCTGTTTGCATTGTTAATCTGCATAATTGCCTAGCCAATCCCTTCCTTGCTGCAGGTATAAATATGCTGTGCCTGAGCAAGGAAGGCGTCAGTGCTTTGGTTGTCAAACCTAGTTCCAGTTTGTCTCTCTCCTGTGGTTGTTTTCCAGGTTCCAGCTCCTATCTCCACACTTCCACTAAAGAGACCCGCACCAGCATTCCACCTGCGGTGTAGCCTGACTCTCCTATCCATTTGGATTCATCTGCTTCCAGCTACAGATCCACCTGCTTTCAGCATCCAGCTTCCAGCAGAGGTCAGCTCTTCTTAAAGTGCCGGTACCCTTTTCTGCAGATTATCATTTATCACCGGCATTATAATTTCACCGCTCTCAAACTCCAAACATCACTTCATATTCCATCGCTCTCAAACTACATTTATTATTTAACTGGTTCCAGCCAGTATCCACTCCGTGCCAACATCAGCCTGGTTCCAGCCAGTACCCACAGCAGCCGTTTTATCCACAGCAGCCCAGCTTTCCCTGGAACACCAGCTGGTACGATCCTGGGCTATCTCCATTGCTACAGTCGGGCCTGGTAAGGACTTTCCATCTAGAAGATTATAAGAACTATCTCACACTACCAGAGCCCTGTGGCCCTTGCCACCCTGTAGTACCCAGGAACTGTATTTATCCTCTGCTGATTTTTATGTTTTCTTTACTGCTGCTGTGTTACGGAGTTTGTCATAAATAAACATCGTTGACTTTTACCCTGGTTGTCGTGGTCACGCCTTCGGGCAGTTCTTCTACATGTTACTTACATGTCTAGGGGTCTGATACAACCTCCCAGGTTCCGTTACATCTCAACCCCTACAACTGAGGCTGCCTCCCGTCAGCTCAGGCCCTCAGTTGTGACAATGTGCTGTTTGGGGACTATTTTTTTGAAGTGCCATCCTGTCTGACACTGCAGTGCCACTCCTAGATGGGCCAGGTGTTTGTGTCGGCCACTTGTGTCGCTTAGCTTAGCCATCCAGCGACCTCGGTGCAAATTTTAGGACTAAAAATAATATTGTGAGGTGTGAGGTGTTCAGAATAGACTGAAAATGAGTGGAAATTATGGTTATTGAGGTTAATAATATTATCGGATCAAAATGACCCCCAAATCTATGATTTAAGCTGTTTTGAGGGTTTTTTGTTAAAAACACCCAAATCCAAAACACACCCGAATCCGACAAAAAAATTTCAGGGAGGTTTTGGCAAAACGCGTCCGAATCCAAAACACGGCCGTGGAACCGAATCCAAAACCAAAACACAAAACCCGAAAAATTTCCGGTGCACATCACTACACTGAAGTGGTGGCTTTTTTTGTTCTTTGCCCAGGCATGACAATGGGCTTTTTCATCCCACGGCAAACAACTGTCTCCACTGCTGCCTTATTCAAACAAACCACATCACCATTAGAATCCTCATCGTCAACTTCCTGCACAGCGCCAGCTACACCCATATCCTCCTCATCCTGGTGTACTTCTACAGTGACATCCTCAATCTCAATATCAGCAACTGGACTGGCGGTGCTCCTACCAGCACTTGCAGGGGGCATGCAAATGGTGATAGGAGTCTCTTCCCATACAGTGTTGTCAAGGTCAGGCCTAAACATTGCAACTGCAGACAGTGCCAGCACCCCTGTATTTTCACAACGCCCCAGTAATTTTACAGCATACAAGTCAGGGCCAGTGTACATTGATTTTCACTGCAGCCTAGAATAATTGCAGCATACACGAAAGGGCCAGTGTACATTGATTTTCACTGCACCCTAGAATTATTACAGCATACAAGACAGGGCCAGTGTACATTGATTTTCACTGCACCCTAGAATAATTACAGCATACAAGACAGGGCTAGTGTACATTGATTTTCATTTTTAACAACTGCACCCCTGAATTTTTACATCATACAGGGCCAGTGTAATGTTATTTGAACAACAACACCCCTGTATTTTACAGCATACAAGAGCAGTGCGCATTTAATTTTTAACAACTGCACCCCTGAATTTTTACATCATACAGGGCCAGTGTAATGTTATTTGAACAACAACACCCCTGTATTTTACAGCATACAAGAGCAGTGCGCATTTAATATTTAACAACTGCACCCCTGAATTTTTGCAACATACAGGGCCAGTGTAATGTTATTTTAACAGCAACACCCCTATATTTTACAGCATACAGCAGTGTGCTTTTAATTTTTAAGAACTGCACCTCTGAATTTTGACAACATACAGGGCCAGCAGCACCCCTATATTTTACAAAGATTACAGTTGTGCTCATAAGTTTACATACCCTAGCAGAATTTGTGATTTTCTGGCCATTTGTCAGAGAATATGAATGATAACTCACAAACTGTTCTTTCACTCATGGTTAGTGGTTGGGTGAGGCCATTTATTGTCAAACAACTGTGTTTACTCTTTTAAATCATAATGACAACAGAAACTACCCAAATGACCCCGATCAAAAGTTTACATACCCTGGAGATTTTGGCCTGATAACATGCACACAAGTTGACACAAACGGGTTTGAATGGCTACTAAAGGTAATTATCCTCACCTGTGATCTGTTTGCTTGTAATCAGTGTGTCTGTATAAAAGGTCAGTGAGTTTCTGGACTCCTGAAAGACCCTTGCATCTTTCATCCAGTGCTGCACTGACGTGTCTGGATTCTGAGTCATGGGGAAAGCAAAAGAATTGTCAAAGGATCTGCGGGAAAAGGTAATTGAACTGTATAAAACAGGAAAGGGATATAAAAAGATATCCAGGCAATTGAGAATGCCAATCAGCAGTGTTCAAACTCTAATTAAGAAGTGGAAAATGAGGGATTCTGTGGAAACCAAATCACGGTCAGGTAGCCCAACAAAAATTTCAGCCACAACTGCAAGGAAAATAGTTCGGGATGCAAAGAAAAATCCACAAATAACTTCAGCTGAAATACAGGACTCCAAACAGCACAGAGACAAGCCCAAAACTTCTGGAACAAAGTCATTTGGAGTGATGAGACCAAAATATAACTTTTTGGCCACAACCATAAACGTTACATTTGGAGACGAGTCAACAAAGCCTATGATGAAAGGTACACCATTCCTACTGTGAAACCCGGAGGTGGATCACTGTTGTTTTGGGGATGTGTGAGCTACAAAGGCACTGGAAACTTGGTCAAAATTTATGGCAAGATGAATGCAGCATGTTATCAGAAAATACTGGAGGAAAATTTGCACTCATCAGCCCGGAAGCTGTGCATGGGACATACTTGGACGTTCCAACATGACAATGATCCAAAACACAAGGCCAAGTCGACCTGTCATTGGCTACAGCAGAATAAAGTAGAGATGTGCACCGACATTTTTCGGGTTTTGTGTTTTGGTTTTGGATTCGGTTCCGCGCCCGTGTTTTGGATTCGGACGCGTTTTGGCAAAACCTCCCTGAAATTTTTTTTGTCCGATTCGGGTGTGTTTTGGATTCAGGTGTTTTTTTTTCAAAAACCCCTCAAAAACAGCTTAAATCATAGAATATGGGGGTCATTTTGATCCCATAGTATTATTAACCTCAATAACCATAATTTCCACTCATTTCCAATCTATTCTGAACACCTCACACCTCACAATATTATTTTAAGTCCTAAAATTTGCACCGAGGTCGCTGGATGACTAATCTAAGCAACCCAAGTGGCCGGCAAAAACACCTGGCCCATCTAGGAGTGGCACTGCAGTGTCAGACAGGATGGCACTTCAAAAAAATTGGCCCAAATCATCACATGATGCAAAGATAAATGAAAGAAAAAAGAGGTGCAAGATGGAATTGTCCTTGGGCCCTCCCACCCACCCTTATGTTGTTTAAACAGGACATGCACACTTTAACAAACCCTTAATTTCAGCCACAGGGTCTGCCACACGACTGTGACTGAAATGACTGGTTGGTTTGGGCCCCCACCAAAAAAGAAGCAATCAATTTCTCCTTGCACAAACTGGCTCTACAGAGGCAAGATGTCCACCTCTCCTCATCATCCGATTCCTCAACACTTTCACTCTGTACATCCTCTTCCTCACAGATTATTAATTCGTCCCCACTGGAACCCACCATCTCAGGTCCCTGTGTACTTTCTGGAGGCAATTACTGGTGAATGTCTCCACGGAGGAATTGATTATAATTCATTTTGATGAACATCATCTTCTCCACATTTTCTGGAAGTAACCTCGTACGCCGATTGCTGACAAGGTGACCGGCTGACCGAAACACTCTTTCGGAGTACAGACTGGAGGGGGGGCAACTTAGGTAAAATAAAGCCAGTTTGTGCAAGGGCCTCCAAATTGCCTCTTTTTCCTGCCAGTATACGTACGGACTGTCTGACATGCCTACTTGGATGCGGTCACTCATATAATCCTCCACCATTCTTTCAATGGTGACAGAATCATATGCAGTGACAGTAGACGACATGTCAGTAATCGTTGGCAGGTCCTTCAGTCCAGACCAGATGTCAGCACTCGCTCCAGACTGCCCTGCATCGCCACCAGCGGGTGGGCTCGGAATTCTTAGCCTTTTCCTCGCAGCCCCAGTTGTGGGAGAATGTGAAGGAGGAGCTGTTGACGGGTCACGTTCCTCTTGACTTGACAAGTGTCTCACCATCAGGTCTTTGCACCTCTGCAGACTTGTGTCTGCCGGAAAGAGAGATACAACGTAGGTTTTAAATCTAGGATCTGATTTCAACACATTGACCACCCGTGAATCCTGGTTAAGCGAATTAAGGGCTCCATCCACAAGTCCCAGATGCCTAGCGGAATCGCTCCGTTTTAGCTCCTCCTTCAATCTCTCCAGCTTCTTCTACAAAAGCCTGATGAGGGGAATGACCTGACTCAGGCTGGCAGTGTCTGAACTCACTTCACATGTGGCAAGTTCAAAGGGTTGCAGAACTTTGCACAACGTTGAAATCATTCTCCACTGTGCTTGAGTCAGGTGCATTCCCCCTCCTTTGCCTATATCGTAGGTAGCTGTATAGGCGTGAATGGCCTTTTGCTGCTCCTCCATCCTCTGAAGCATATAGAGGGTTGAATTCCACCTCGTTACCACCTCTTGCTTCAGGTGATGGCAGGGCAGGTTCAGGAGTGTTTGCTGGTGCTCCAGTCTTCGGCATGCAGTGGCTGAATGCCGAAAGTGGCCCACAATTCTTCAGGCCACCGACAGCATCTCTTGAACGCACCTGTCATTTAAAAAAAAATTCTGCACCACCAAATTCAATGTATGTGCAAAACATGGGACGTGCTGGAATTTGCCCACATGTAATGCACGCACAATATTGGTGGCGTTGTCCGATGTCACAAATCCCCAGGAGAGTCCAATTGGGGTAAGCCATTCTGCGATGATGTTCCTCAGTTTCCGTAAGAGGTTGTCAGCTGTGTGCCTCTTATGAAAAGCGGTGATACAAAGCGTAGCCTCCCTAGGAACGAGTTGGCGTTTGCAAGATGCTGCTACTGGTGCCGCCGCTGCTGTTCTTGCTGCGGGAGGCAATACATCTACCCAGTGGGCTGTCACAGTCATATAGTCCTGAGTCTGCCCTGCTCCACTTGTCCACATGTCCGTGGTTAAGTGGACATTGGGTACAACTGCATTTTTTAGGACACTGGTGACTCTTTTTCTGAGGTCTGTGTACATTTTCGGTATCGCCTGCCTAGAGAAATGGAACCTAGATGGTATTTGGTACCGGGGACACAGTACCTCAAGCAATTCTCTAATTCCCTGTGAATTAACGGTGGATACCGGACACACGTTTAACACCACCGCAGCTGCCAAGATCCGAGTTATCCGCTTTGCAGCAGGATGACTGCTGTGATATTTCATCTTCCTCGCAAAGGACTGTTGGACAGTCAATTGCTTACTGGAAGTAGTACAAGTGGTCTTCCGACTTCCCCTCTGGGATGATGATCGACTCCCAACAGCAACAACAGCAGCGCCAGCAGCAGTAGGCGTTACACTCAAGGATGCATCGGAGGAATCCCAGTCAGGAGAGGACTCGTCAGACTTGCCAGTGACATGGCCTGCAGGACTATTGTTTTTCATGTCTAAGGAGGAAATTGACACTGAGGGAGTTGGTGGTGTGGTTTGCAGGAGCTTGGGTACAGGGATCAGTACTAAATGCCGCCGGCCGGAATCCCGGCGCTCGAAATACAGACGCAGGAATACCGACCACACAATCCCGACAGGGGTGGCGAGCGGAACGCAGCCCTTTGTGGGCTCGCTTCGCTCGCCACGCTGCGTGCACGGTGCATCGCTACGCTCGGCACACTATTATATTCTCCCTCTATGGGTGTTGTGGACACCCACGGAAGGAGAATATGCCGGGATTGTGGCGGTCGGGATTCCGGCGTCGGTATTTCGACCGCCGGGATTCCGGCCGGCGGCATCTTGACCGCATCCCTGGGTACAAGAGGAAGGGATTTAGTTGGCAGTGGACTGCTTCCGCTGCCACCCAAAGTTTTTGAACTTGTCAATGACTTCTGATGAATGCGCTCCAGGTGACGTATAAGGGAGGATGTTCCCAGGTGGTTAACGTCCTTACGCCTACTAATTACAGCTTGACAAAGGCCACACACGGCTTGACACCTGTTGTCCTCATTTCTGTTAAAATAATTCCACACCGAAGAGGTGATTTTTTTTGTAATTTCACCAGGCATGTCAATGGCCATATTCATCCCACGGACAACAGGTGTCTCCCCGGGTGCCTGACTTAAACAAACCACCTCACCATCAGAATCCTCCTTGTCAATTTCCTCCTCAGCGTCAGCAACACCCATATCCTCATCCTGGTGTACTTCAACAGTGACATTTTCAATTTGACTATCAGGAACTGGACTGTGAGTGCTCCTTCCAGCACTTGCATGGGGCGTGCAAATGGTGGAAGGCGCCACCTCTTCCCGTCCAGTGTTGGGAAGGTCAGGCATCGCAACTGACACAATTGGACTCTCCTTGGGGTTTTGTGATTTAGAAGAACGCACATTTCTTTGCTGTGCTTTTGCCATCTTAACTCTTTTCAGTTTTCTAGCAGGAGGATGACTGCTTCCATCCTCATGTGAAGCTGAACCACTAGCCATGAACATAGGCTAGGGCCACAGCCGTTCCTTGCCACTCCGTGTCGTAAATGGCATATTGGCAAGTTTATGCTTCTCCTCAGACGCTTTTAATTTAGATTTTTGGGTCATTTTACTGAACTTTAGTTTTTTGGATTTTCCATGCTCTCTACTATGACATTGGGCATCGGCCTTGGCAGACGACGTTGATGGCATTTCATCGTCTCGGCCATGACTAGTGGCAGCAGCTTCAGCACGAGGTGGAAGTGGATCTTGATCTTTCCCTATTTTACCCTCCACATTTTTGTTCTCCATTTTTTTTAATGTGTGGAATTATATGCCAGTAATATATCAATAGCAATGGCCTACTATACAGTACTTTACATGTATACTGTTGGTCACCAAAATGCTGCACTGTACTACTATATATACTGCTCACAATAATGCAGCACAGATATGGAATGGATACTTGCAGTGACACAGAGCTGCAAGATACAGCAATGGCCTTCTGTACAACTATATACTGTTGGTCACCAAAATGCTGCACTGTAATACTATATATACTGCTCACAAATATGTGTAACGAAGATCTCTGAATTCTATTATTAAGTGGAATTTAAATCTGGTTACGGTTATCATTCAGGGTGCTGGGGGAAACAAATGGCTTTTTTTCTTGCTTAGAAATACCCCTCCCTTTCGAGCACCTGAATGATATCACTAAGCTAATTTAGCATCTACCAATATATATGTTTATATACTGTTGGTCACCAAAATGCTACACTGTAATACTATATATACTGCTCACAAAAATGCAGCACAGATATGGAATGGATACTTGCAGTGACACAGAGCTGCAAGATACAGCAATGGCCTACTGTACAACTATATATTGTTGGTCACCAAAATGCTGCACTGTAATACTATATATACTGCCCACAATAATGCAGCACAGATATGGAATGGATACTTGCGGTGACACAGAGCTGCAAGATACAGCAATGGCCTACTGTACTGTACTACTATTATACTGGTGGTCCCCAGTCCCCACAATAAAGCACACTGAGCACAGATATTTGCAGCACACTGAGCACAGATATGGAGCGTTTTCAGGCAGAGAACGTAGATATTTTCAGCACACTGAGCACAGATATTTGCAGCACACTGAGCACAGATTACGGAGCTTTTCAGGGAGAGAACGCAGCCACGTCCTCTCTGTTCAATCTCCAATGCACGAGTGAAAATGGCGGCGACGCGCGGCTCTTTATATAGAATACGAATCTCGTGAGAATCCGACAGCGGGATAATGACGTTTGGGCGCGTTCGGGTTAACCGAGCCATGCGGGAAGATCCGAGGCTGCCTTTGAACCGTGTAAAATAGGTGAAGTTCGGCGGGGTTCGGATCTCGGTGAACCGAACCCGCTCATCTCTACTTTTAAGTGAATGTTTCACTTATTTTTTCAACATAACCTACCGTCCTAGGTCTTTTTATTAACTAATTTAGTGATTTATATGCCATAAACAACTAAGCGCTGGTGACCCCTATATTTTATAGCATACAGCAGTGTGCTTTCAATTTTGAACTCTACCCCTGAATTATTACAACATACAGGGCCAGCAGCACCCCAGCAGCCAGCAGCCAGCAGCACCAACTCCATTGTAACCAATGGTGGGAATTTTGCGGTCAGCGGTGAGGTTACTTTCGGTCAACTGCTGGCCACAAAGTTCCCACCATTGGTTACAATGGAGCGCATAGGCGCTACATTGTATCACTGCCGTGTGCTGCCTGACAGACACTACAGGAGCACACAGCCAATCAGGAGGGTGCCACGACGTGGCGCTCCCTGATTGGCTGAAGGAACCCTCTTAGACAGAAGTCAGGGGGGGTTCCTGGCAGTCAGGGAAAGGGGTCCCATGTGAAAACATGGGGTCCCTTTCAGTGCGTGGTCGGGTGTCCGTTTTTTTATTTTGCAAAGTACGTGGATTACAAATAGAACAGAAGAGGACCGATCTACACTGGATTATGTGAGTATAATTTTTCCAACAGGTACCCCATGGATTCTACATGGAGAAGAGGACCGACCCTCGTGTGAACATAGGTAAGTATGTATGTTTGGAGGTGTGGATGTATATATTAAACTTTTACTTTCAAGGTGTGTGTCTCCTGTTTTTATTGGGGTATTTTTTTAGTTGTAGTACTACAGGTACCAGCGGGCCCGGTTTTCCTCCGCATGCTGGTACTTGTGGTTCTCCAAGTACCAGCTTGCGGGGAGGCTTGCTGGGACTTGTAGTACTGCTACTAAAAACAATATTCAAATTTTGACAAAAAGGCTATCAGCCCCCCATCCGCCGCCCTTGGATGGGGGGGGACAGCCTCGGGCTTCACCCCTGGCCCTTGGGTGGCTGGAGGGGGGGGACCCCTTGATTGAAGGGGTCCCCACTCCTCCAGGGTACCCCGGCCAGGGGTGACTAGTTGGGTATGTAATGCCAGGGCCGCAGGGACCAATATAAAAGTGTCCCCCGGCTGTGGCATTATGTATCTGGCTAGTGGAGCCCGGTGCTGGTTTCAGAAATATGGGGGACCCCTACGCTTTTTGTCCCCCTTATTTTTGGAACCAGGACCAGGCGCAGAGCCCGGTGCTGGTTGATTAAATATGGAGGAACCCCTGTCACTTTTTTTCCCATATTTTTTCAACCAGGACTGGCTTAAAGAGCCCGAGGCTGGTTTTGCTTAGGAGGGGGGACCCCACGCATTTTTTTTTACAAAATTTAACAATGTTTTATTTTTTACGAAAGGTGCACAATGAAGCCCAGCACGGATCTCACAGATCCGGCCGAGATTCATTGTGTTAAAGTCGTCAGTGTTTTACAAATCACTCCCGTAAAACACTGCCAAAAAATACGAATGACATCGACATCGGTAAATACGAAAATGCAGAATACGACAGCTTAGTAAATTAGTCGTAATAAATTCAAAAAGTTGCAAATTTACACTTTCGATGTCATTCGTGTTTGAACTTAAACCTCATTCGTAAAAATACGAATTTTAGTAAATATACCCCTACGTATTAACTTGTTCTGCTATTCCAATCCCCTTAAATTATTTTTATTTTTTTCTGGCATCTCATCCCTCCTACTCCTTATACCCTAAAAACTTCTCATTTCTGTTTTTTATAGTAGTGGCTAAATGGGCTATAGCGATAAATTTTCTGTTGCCCACTGGTTTATTTTCTACCTTTGGAATTGGGTAGAAACAGTACTTGATAGACTTTCTGTTTGAATAGGTTTAAACTTGCATGTCTCTGTTTAGCTTATTATCCCATGTGAATGGTTTATTTGGTGAGGATTTAATTGGGCGTAAGGTTTAGTGAGGGAATAAACCTTGCGTTCCTCTCACTCAATTTTGGATTACCGCGGGTATACACGCTGTTGATATGCGCAATATCCAATGTAAAAAAAATAGTTGCAGAGTTTTCAGCTCTGAAAAATCTGCGACGCATGAAAAAAAAAAAAAAAAAAAGATACCTCTCCGGTGGTTTCCCCTTCATCTTCCCACTGTTGAGGGGGCTGCTGGGAAGGTCTGGGGTTGCTGGGAGGCGCAAGGGCTGCTGGGAGATATAGTTCTGGATGCAGAATCCCACTTTGAAAGGTGAGTAATTACAGACTAGTAGAGCTAATGGGAAACTTCCAATTGCTTAATTAGTTTTCAGCGAGGGTACAGCCTGGATCCCAATGCAAGTCCTGGTGATTTTTTCCTAAAAGTAACGATTTTATAAAAAATCTGATTTATAGGCCCTACACACTGGATGATAATACTCACAGATATGAACGATCTTGTTCATTATGAACGATCTTGTTCATTAATGAACGAGATACCGTTCATATCTTTGAGTGTAGAGGCACCAGCGATGAACGATGCGCGGCCCCGCGCTCATTCATCGCTGGTGCCCCATCACCTGTGCATGCAGGCCAATATGGACGATCTCGTCCATATTTGCCTGCACTTCTATGGACCCAGGTGACAGGGGGAGTGAAGAAACTTCACTCCCCCCATCACTGCCCCCGCCGCTGGGTCGTCCGTCGGTCAGCTCGGCGGCGGATCGCTCAATGTGTAGGGCCCTTTACTCTGGAGGTACATAGAAATTACTGGGTCCCATTTTCAGTCCATCAATTGAATACCAAAACCCTGCAGCTGCAGGAAAAACCCTGCACCGCAGGGTTTATTAAATTTCCTGCTGGAAACTGAATCTGCCCCTTAGTGTTTTATTGGTTCACACATTCTTCATGTGTCTGGACATTATTTTATTTTAAATAAAGATCTATTGCTAATTTACCCAGAAAAAAATGCTAATTTTCCAACATTCACCTAAATATACCATGCAGAATAAACTCTCATGTCTTAATCCTTGTAATGCCTTATGTAAAAACAATAGATCTGTGCTCAATTCATTTTTCTCTAATTTCCCTAAGAACTATCCCAATGACTCCAGCACACATTAACTGTGTAGATTATGTTGTTGTATGAAAAAGAACAAATAATAAAAACAATAGGGCATATATTTAGTTGTGCTGCAAATTCCCAATGCTATCACATTCCCTTCATCTTAATTGCTAAGATTTATATGCTCTTTGTGAAAATAAAATACAAAACATGCAAAGTGTATGACACAAAACAATCTCAAAATATCATGTTCTGTGCTTGCTTTCAGATAAATTACTTATATAAATAACAATTTATTGCTGCATAAAAAAACAGTACGATAATGTGGGCCATACATCAGACCAAATTTACTTCAACCAAACAACTGACCAACCATCCAACTTGTCTGTCCATCTAAAATGCTGCCCCCACACACCACTATACAATTATCTGGCAGATCTGGCTGGTTGTCATGAAAATCTGGCAATGGATGAAAGCAAATGACAAGCAACCATTTTGAGAATGTCTAGATTATTTCCTAATAAATATTTAAAATGCCAGTGTTAATATATGCTGTGGACGCATGGCGCATCTTATTACCATTTACAATAAAAGTACGCTGTATGTCGCAAACACTACAAAACAAGCACTCACACACATAGGCTGAGGTCCAACGCTCAGAGATGTATATATTTGATATTAAAAGGGTATGAATACAATATAACACATGTACAGTATATATATGGTTACAGTGTTACAATTACACAGGAAGCAGTTGTAGTAACATAAAGATCAATTACAGAGAATACATTACCCTTTCCCTCAATGCACATTCCTCTCCATCTTTGAGTCTGCCTTAACAGCAAATAAACAACAGCAAACAACAGTTCTTGGGTGAGGGGAATCACCTATATCCTGTGTATTGGGGGAAGTACATGTCTGGGAGTGAGTCTTCTGTCATTGGTCCAGGGGAGGGAAATCTCTCATTCATAGTAACAAAGTAACATAGTATCTGAGGTTGAAAAAAAGACAATTGTCCATCGAGTTCAACCTATTTGTGGTCTCCTATGCATGATGATTTGACTAAAATTTCTGACTGATGCTGCTGTCAGCCGTTACATTTTATCCCTATTTATAGTAACTATAATGCATGACTATGCACCATACCCCTGGATATCCTTATCCATTAGGAATTTATCTAACTCATTCTTAAAGGTGTTGACAGATTCCGCCATTACAACTCCCTCGGACAGGGAATTCCAAACATGTATTGTCCTTACCGTGAAAAAGCCTTTACGCCGTATTGTGCGGAATCTCCTCTCCTCTAACCTGAGCGAGTGTCCACGAGTCCTCTGTGTTGATCTAACCAAAAACAGGTCCCGCGCAAGCTCTGTGTATTGTCCCCTTATATATTTGTAGATGTTGATCATATCCCCTCTTAGTCTCCGCTTTTCTAATGTAAACATGCCTAGTCTTTCAAGCCTTTCCTTGTATTCCATCATCTCCATGCCCTTAATTAGTTTGGTCGCCCTCCTCTGTACCTTTTCAAGCTCCAGGATATCCTTTTTGTAGTACGGTGCCCAGAATTGTACACAGTATTCAAGGTGTGGCATCACTAGTGATTTATATAACGGGAGTATAATTCTCTCGTCCCTAGCATCAATACCCCGTTTTATGCATGCTAATATCTTATTAGCCTTCTTTGCTGCTGTCCTACTTTGGGTACTACCGCTTAGCTTGCTATCTATGAGGACACCTAAGTCCTTTTCCAGTACAGAATCCCCTAATTTTACCCCATTTAGTAGGTAGGTGTAATTTATGTTCTTGTTACCACAGTGCATTACCTTACACTTGTCTGTGTTGAAGCGCATTCTCCATATGGCTGCCCATGCTTCTAATTTAACTAAGTCGTTCTGAAGAGACTCGGCATCCTCCTCTGTATTTATAGCCTTACACAATTTGGTATCATCTGCAAAAATTGACACCATGCTCTCTAGACCTTCTGTTAGGTCGTTAATGAAAATATTGAACAATAGCGGTCCTAATACTGAGCCTTGCGGCACACCACTTAGCACTTCAGTCCAAGTTGAAAAAGATCCATTAACCACAACACGCTGCTTCCTATTATCTAACCAGTTTTTGACCCAAGTGCATATTGTGCTTCCTAGCCCTGATTCTTGTAGCTTGTAGATAAGTCTCATGTGTGGTACAGTATCGAACGCTTTGGCAAAGTCTAAAAAGATTACATCCACGTCTTTACCCTGATCTAGGTTTGCGCTTACTGTTTCATAAAAGCCAAGTAAGTTGGTTTGACAGGATCTGTCCTTCATAAACCCATGTTGATTCCTTTTAATGACCTTATTGGTTTCAAGGAACTTCTGAATACTATCTCTTAGAATACCTTCCAATACTTTCCCCACTATAGATGTAAGACTAACTGGTCTATAATTACCTGGTTCAGATTTACTTCCCTTTTTGAATATAGGCACTACTTCCGCTATACGCCAGTCTTTGGGAACCATACCTGATATAACTGAATCCTTAAAGATCAAAGATTGCAGTTTTGCCAGTTCAGAGTGAAGCTCTATTAGAACCCTTGGATGAATACCATCGGGCCCTGGTGATTTATTAATCTTTAAATGTTTTAATCGGTCACAGACTACTTCCTCGCTTAAATAAGTACCTATCAGTGTGATATTCTCATTATTGAGATTGTGCGTTAGTCCCTGAATTGGGTCCTCACGAGTGAATACTGTTGAAAAAAACTCATTTAGTGTGTCCGCTATGTCATTATCATTTTTGCTTAAGACTTCCAACTTGTCTTTTAAAGGGCCTATACTCTCCTTCTTTAATCTCTTGCTATTAATGTATTTAAAGAATTTTTTGGGATTCGCTTTGCTTTCCTTTGCTACTAGTTTTTCAGTTTCTACTTTAGCCGCTCTTATTTCCTTTTTGCAAATTTTGTTACATTCCTTATAGTGCTGAAATGACTCTGCTTCCCCGTTAGATTTGTATTTTTTAAATGCACGCCTTTTCTTGCCCATAAATTCCTTAATCTTTTTGTTAAGCCACATCGGTTTATGATTTTTATTCCTTTTTTTGCTACTCATAGGAATACATTTGAGTGTATTTTTAGCTAGCAGGAATTTTATTACCTCCCATTTCTCCGTAGTATTTTTTCCTAAAAACAAACCTTCACATTCAATATCCCTGAAAAATACCCTCATCTTTTCAAAATTTGCTTTGCTAAAGTTTAAAGTCCTAGTTGAGCCAGTATAGGGCTGTTTATAGAAACTGATATTGAATGTGACCATATTGTGGTCGCTGTTTCCTATGGGTTCCCCTACTATAATACCTGATACCAAATCCCCATTGTTTGTTAATACCAGGTCTAAGATTGCATTGTACCTAGTTGGTTCCTCAATTAGTTGGACTAAGTAGTTATCATTAAGTGTGTTTAAAAACATATTGCCCCTAGCAGTATCACATGAATCGTTTTTTCCAGTTTATCTCTGGATACTTAAAATCTCTCATCACTACTATGTCTCCTACTCCTGCTGCTCTTTCAATTTGCTTTAGTAACAATTCATCATCAGATGCGTTGATACCAGGCGGCCTATAGCATACACCCAATACTAACTTTTTTATTCCTTTTTCCCTGCATGCAATTTCTACCCATAATGTCTCGACAGTGTCTACAGTCCCCTCCTGAATATCTTCCCATATATTAGGTTTTAAAAACGGCTTTACGTAAAGACACACCCCTCCACCCTTTTTATTTAGTCTGTCTCTCCTAAACAGTGTATAGCCCTCTAGATTGACTGTCCAATCATGAGATTCATCCCACCAAGTTTCAGTAATGCCTATAATATCATACTGTTTGCTTGCTGCATGTATTTCTAGTTCACCCTTTTTACCAGTAATGCTTCTGGCGTTTACATACATACAACTAAGATAAGTATTTTCCCTTGCGTTAGGGGCATCTTTCACCTTATGTAGCAAGGATGACCTGTAATCGTCATTGGTTAGTGCTTTGGTAAAATCCCTTTTAGTACCCATGTTAGTAACCTTACCGCCTGCTCTTACCCTCCCCCCAACTTCTCCCCCATTTCATTTACTGCCGCCATCCCCACTATACTCACTGCATGACCCGTAGTTTCTAGCTAAACCCTCTCCCCAGGCTCCTAGTTTAAAATCTCCTCCAACCTTCTAACCATCCTTCCACCCAGCATCGCTGCCCCCTCCTCAGTCAGGTGCAATCCGTCACGACAAAAGAGATGGCGCCTGACTGAGAAGTCCGCCCAGTGTTCCAGGAACACAAACCCCTCTTTCCTGCACCAATCCCTAAGCCACACATTTACCTCCCTAATCTCCCTCTGCCTCCCTGGACTAGCGCGTGGCATGGGTAATAATTCAGAGAATATTACCTTAGATGTCCTTGCCTTCAGTTTCTTTCCTAAGTCCCTATAGTCTTTCTTAAGGACATCCCACCTTCCGCTAACTTTGTCATTGGTGCCAACGTGCTGTCACGATCCGGGTATCTGGACGCCATTTCTTACCTATCAGATGCCTCCTAAGGCTGGCTCAGCGCTCCAGGACCGGATCCCATCTGTTATCTTGATGTGCACATTCCCGCATCCTCTCCTGTCTCTCTGGACGCAGTCACAGTAACGCCTTATACATCTGGCATGGCGTCTCCCGCGGCCTCCGCCGCCGTCCCTGAGCTTCTGCATTCAGAGTGGCGATTACGTCAGCCGCGGCCTCCGCTGTGTCCGCGTGGTCGGATGTGCATCTGTCAGCCTGGCGTCTCCTGTCTCCGGTGGCCGGCGCCGCCATTACTGTTTTCCAGACCAAATGGATTACAATCCAAACTTCCCTCCAAGTGTCTGCATGGGCGCAGCCATCTTGGATTCTGTCAGCTGATCATTCCTACCAATCCGTTGTCAGTATTATTAATTTGCATAATTGCCTAGCCAATGCCTTCCTTGCTGCAGGTATAAATAGGTTGTGCCTGAGCAAGGAAGGCGTCAGTGCTTTGGTTGTCAAACCTAGTTCCAGTTTGTCTCTCTTCTGTGAATGTCTTCCAGGTTCCAGCTCCTGTCTCCAGACTTCTGCTATAGAGACCCGCACCAGCATTCCATCTGCGGTGTAGCCTGACTCTCCGATCCATTCTGGACTCACCTGTTTCCAGCTACAACATCACCTGCTTCCAGCTTAGCTTCCAGCAGTGTACAGCTTCTCTTAAAGGGCCGGTGTCCTTTCTGCAGTTTACCACTCTCCACCGGTATTATTATTTCTCCGCTCTCAAATTCTACATTTCATCTACATTGCATCGCTCTCAAGCTTTATTTATTATTTAACTGGTTCCAGCCAGTATCCACTCCGTGCCAACACCTGTCTGGTTCTAACCAGTACCCACAGCAGCATTTTATCTACAGCAGTCCAGCTTTCCCTGGAACACCAGCTGGTACGACCCTGGGCTTTCCTCATTGCTACAGTTGAGCCTGGTAAGGACTTTCCAACTTGCAGATAATAAGAACTGTCTCATACCACCAGAGCTCTGTGGCCCCTGCCACCCTGTAGTACCCAGGAACTGTATTATTATTTCTCTGCTGATTTTTATGTTACTTTTTACTGCTACTGTGACGCATGGAGTTTGTCATAAATAAATATCATTGACTTTTACTCAAGTTGTCGTGGTCACGCCTTCGGGCGGTTTCTCTTCATGTTACTTACATGTCCAGGGGTCTGATACAACCTCCCAGGTTCCGGAACATCTCAGCCCCTACAACTGAGGCTGCCTTCCGTCAGCTCAGGCCCTCAGTTGTGACAGTAAGCACTGACCTAATGAATCCAGCCGGAGACCAGGATCAAGCGGCCAGGCCGATGCAAGAACTGGCAGCCCGACTAGAACATCAGGAGGCTGCACAGGGCCACATCATCCGCTGTCTCCAGGATCTCTCTACTCGGCTGGATGGGATTCAGACAACTCTCCGTGGATCAGGCGCTTCTGGTGCGTCAACCACAGTGACTCCAGTTATAACCCCACCCACCTTACCCATTTCTGCTCCACGTCTTCATCTTCCAACGCCAGCAAAATTTGACGGATCTCCAAGATTCTGCAGGGGATTTCTCAACCAGTGTGAGATTCAGTTTGAGCTACAACCTGGCAATTTTCCCAGTGACCGTACAAAAATTGCCTACATCATCTCACTTCTCAGTGGCTCAGCCCTTGACTGGGCATCACCGTTATGGGAGAGGTCCGACACCCTGCTATCTTCTTACACTGCATTCGTGTCAACATTCAGGCGCATCTTCGACGAGCCAGGCCGGGTAACTTCAGCTTCGTCTGAGATTCTCCGTTTACGCCAGGGATCACATACTGTAGGACAATATATTATACAGTTCCAGATCCTGGCATCTGAACTGGCATGGAACGACGAGGCCCTGTATGCTGCATTCTGGCATGGTTTATCCGAGCGTATTAAAGATGAGTTAGCTACCAGAGACTTACCCTCCAAGTTAGATGAGCTAATCTCACTTTGTACAAAAGTTGACTTACGTTTCAGAGAGAGAGCAACTGAGCGTGGAAGATCATCTGCTCCAAAATCTTCTGCTCCTCCTCCTCGCCAACTGTCACCAACTAAAGATGAACCCATGCAAATTGGCCGTTCCCGTTTAACTCCTGCTGAGCGCCGAAGACGTCTCTCCGAGTCTCTCTGTCTTTATTGTGCAGCTCCGTCTCACACCATTAATGCCTGTCCCAAACGTCCGGGACTCCAAGTCCTAGCTCGTCAAGGAGAGGGCCGGCTAGGAGTAATGATCTCCTCTCCATCTCCTCAAGATTGTAATCTCCCAGTCTCGCTTCAAGTTGCTCAACGTTATCAGAACGTCATTGCCCTCCTGGATTCCGGAGCAGCTGGGAACTTTATTACCGAAGCCTATGTTAAACGGTGGTCCCTACCCACCGAGAGACTTCCTTCCTCCTTTTCCTTAACTGCCGTGGATGGCAGTAAAATTTTTGATACAGTTATTGCTCTAAGGACTCTACCAGTTCGTCTGAGAGGGGGAGTTCTTCATTCCGAACTTATTTCACTTTTAGTGATTCCAAGAGCCACACATCCTGTGGTCCTGGGCCTTCCATGGCTCCGTCTTCACAATCCTACAATTGATTGGACGACTACGCAAATCCTGGCATGGGGTCCCTCCTGTGCTGAGACATGTTTGTTTAAAGTGTTGCCTGTCTGTTCTTCCTCCCCCAGGTCGTCTGATGTTCCACCTCCTCCATATCAAGATTTCACGGATGTGTTCAGTAAAGCTTCTGCTGATATCCTTCCTCCTCATAGAGAATGGGACTGCCCGATTGATCTCGTTCCAGGGAAGGTTCCACCTCGAGGCCGAACTTATCCGTTGTCTCTGCCCGAGACGCATTCTATGGAGGAATACATTAAAGAGAACCTAGCAAAAGGGTTCATTCGACCTTCTTCTTCTCCAGCCGGCGCAGGCTTCTTTTTTGTAAAAAAGAAAGATGGTGGTCTGCGGCCGTGCATCGACTACAGAGGTTTGAACGACATTACCATTAAGAACCGCTATCCTTTACCCCTGATTACTGAGCTCTTTGACAGAGTTAGCGGAGCTACCATCTTTACAAAGCTGGACTTGAGAGGTGCATACAATCTCATCCGGATCCGTGAGGGTGACGAGTGGAAGACCGCATTTAACACCCGTGACGGTCATTATGAGTACCTCGTCATGCCCTTCGGATTGAGCAATGCTCCAGCTGTCTTCCAGCATTTCGTCAATGAGATCTTCAGAGACATTCTATACCGTCATGTCGTGGTCTATCTAGACGATATCCTCATTTTTGCCAACAATTTAGAGGAACATCGTTTTTGGGTAAAGGAGGTTCTGTCCCGTCTCCGTGTCAATCATCTCTATTGCAAATTAGAGAAATGCGTCTTTGAAGTCAAGTCCATTCCGTTTCTAGGGTACATTGTGTCCGGTTCCGGACTAGAGATGGATCCTGAGAAACTACATGCAATCCAGAATTGGCCGGTACCCTTAACCCTCAAAGGGGTCCAGAGGTTCTTAGGGTTCGCCAATTATTACCGAAAGTTTATACGAGACTTTTCCACCATTGTGGCGCCTATTACTGCTTTCACCAAGAAGGGTGCTAACCCGTCCAAGTGGTCTGAAGAAGCCATGCAAGCTTTTCATCTTTTAAAACAGGTTCATCTCTGCGCCTGTCCTGAAACAGCCTGACATCGACTCTCCTTTCATCCTAGAGGTGGATGCCTCCTCCGTTGGAGTAGGAGCGGTGTTATCTCAGAGGGCTAAAGATGGCCATTTACATCCTTGCAGTTTCTTCTCACGGAAGTTCTCTCCAGCGGAGCGCAACTATGCCATTGGCGACCAGGAGTTGCTAGCCATCAAGCTCGCTCTAGAGGAGTGGAGATATCTGTTGGAGGGAGCTTCTCATTCAATCACCATCCTTACAGACCACAAGAACCTTCTATATCTGAAAGGCGCACAATGTCTCAACCCTCGTCAGGCCAGATGGGCACTTTTCTTTTCCAGTTCGACTTTAAACTCCAGTTCTGTCCGGGCTCTCAGAATCGCAAGGCCGATGCCCTTTCCCGCTCATGGGAGCAAGAAAATGAGTCAGAGTCTTCAGACAAGCATCCTATTATAAATCCATTGGCATTCTCCACGGTAGGGATGGACTCTACGCCCCCATCAGGGAAAAGTTTTGTGAAGCCGACACTAAGGAAGAAGCTCATGCATTGGGCCCATGCTTCCCGCTTTGCCGGACATACAGGTATCCAAAAAACCCTGGAGTTTATCTCTAGGTCTTATTGGTGGCCAACTCTGAAAAAGGACGTTTTGGAGTTTATTGCATCTTGCCCAAAGTGTGCTCAACATAAAGTATCCCGCCAGTCGCCTGCGGGGCAACTGGTTCCACTATCTGTTCCCCGTCGACCATGGACCCATTTGTCGATGGATTTTATTACAGATTTGCCCATGTGCAACAAGTTTAATACCATCTGGGTGGTAGTTGACCGGTTCACCAAGATGGCACACTTCATTCCTCTCACCGGTCTTCCGTCAGCTTCCAAGTTGGCTCAAGTATTCATACAAGAGATCTTTCGACTCCACGGTCTTCCAGAAGAAATTATCTCAGATCGAGGAGTTCAATTCACAGCCAAATTCTGGCGAAGTTTATGTCAAGCCCTCCAAGTCAAGCTAAAGTTTTCCACGGCTTACCATCCTCAGACCAATGGTCAAACTGAGAGGGTGAATCAGGACTTGGAGTCCTTCCTCCGCATCTATGTGTCCTCCTCTCAAGATGACTGGGTTCAATTACTTCCCTGGGCCGAGTTCTGTCATAACAACCAGTATCATTCTTCATCTTCTTCAACACCATTCTTCACCAACTTTGGATTCCACCCTAAAGTCCCTGAGTTCCAACCGCTTCCAGCAACTTCTGTTCCCGCAGTGGATATCACCTTGCATCAGTTTGCCAATATCTGGAAGAGCGTACGATCAGCTCTGCTCAAGGCATCGTTCAGGTACAAGAAGTTTGCGGATAAGAAGCGTCGAGCAGTTCCTGCTCTCAAGGTGGGTGATCGGGTATGGTTATCCACGAAGAATTTGAGGTTAAGAGTTCCCAGTATGAAGTTTGCACCTCGCTACATCGGTCCTTTTAAAATTGATCAAGTCATCAATCCTGTTGCTTACAGACTCCAGTTGCCTCCCTTCTTAAAGATACCCAGGACATTCCATGTTTCCCTGTTGAAACCGCTAATCTTGAATCGGTTTCATTCCTCACTTCCTCCAACTCCGAAAGTCCAAACTCAACGAGGCGTTGAGTATGAAGTAGCCAAGATCCTGGACTCACGTCACCGTTACGGTCAACTTCAGTATCTTATTGACTGGAAGGGTTATGGCCCTGAGGAACGTTCATGGACCAATGCTTCTGATGTCCATGCTCCTGCCTTGGTCCGGAGATTCCATTCCAAGTTTCCTCAAAGGCCAAAGAAGTGTCCTGGGGCCACTCCTAAAGGGGGGGGTGCTGTCACGATCCGGGTATCTGGACGCCATTTCTTACCTATCAGATGCCTCCTAAGGCTGGCTCAGCGCTCCAGGACCGAATCCCATCTGTTATCCTGATGTGCACATTCCCGCATCCTCTCCTGTCTCTCTGGACGCAGTCACAGTAACGCCTTATACATCTGGCATGGCGTCTCCCGCGGCCTCCGCCGCCGTCCCTGAGCTTCTGCATTCAGAGTGGCGATTACGTCAGCCGCGGCCTCCGCTGTGTCCGCGTGGTCGGATGTGCATCTGTCAGCCTGGTGTCTCCTGTCTCCGGTGGCCGGCGCCGCCATTACTGTTTTCCAGACCACATGGATTACAATCCAAACTTCCCTCCAAGTGTCTGCATGGGCGCAGCCATCTTGGATTCTGTCAGCTGATCATTCCTACCAATCCGTTGTCAGTATTATTAATTTGCATAATTGCCTAGCCAATGCTTTCCTTGCTGCAGGTATAAATAGGTTGTGCCTGAGCAAGGAAGGCGTCAGTGCTTTGGTTGTCAAACCTAGTTCCAGTTTGTCTCTCTTCTGTGAATGTCTTCCAGGTTCCAGCTCCTGTCTCCAGACTTCTGCTATAGAGACCCGCACCAGCATTCCATCTGCGGTGTAGCCTGACTCTCCGATCCATTCTGGACTCACCTGTTTCCAGCTACAACATCACCTGCTTCCAGCTTAGCTTCCAGCAGTGTACAGCTTCTCTTAAAGGGCCGGTGTCCTTTCTGCAGTTTACCACTCTCCACCGGTATTATTATTTCTCCGCTCTCAAATTCTACATTTCATCTACATTGCATCGCTCTCAAGCTTTATTTATTATTTAACTGGTTCCAGCCAGTATCCACTCCGTGCCAACACCTGTCTGGTTCTAACCAGTACCCACAGCAGCATTTTATCTACAGCAGTCCAGCTTTCCCTGGAACACCAGCTGGTACGACCCTGGGCTTTCCTCATTGCTACAGTTGAGCCTGGTAAGGACTTTCCAACTTGCAGATAATAAGAACTGTCTCATACCACCAGAGCTCTGTGGCCCCTGCCACCCTGTAGTACCCAGGAACTGTATTATTATTTCTCTGCTGATTTTTATGTTACTTTTTACTGCTACTGTGACGCATGGAGTTTGTCATAAATAAATATCATTGACTTTTACTCAAGTTGTCGTGGTCACGCCTTCGGGCGGTTTCTCTTCATGTTACTTACATGTCCAGGGGTCTGATACAACCTCCCAGGCTCCGGTACATCTCAGCCCCTACAACTGAGGCTGCCTTCCGTCAGCTCAGGCCCTCAGTTGTGACACGTGCACCAAGACCGCCGGGTCTTTGCCAGCCCCTCCCAACAATCTATCTACCCGGTCCGCGATGTGCCGTACCCGAGCACCCGGGAGACAACAGACTTTACGGCGATCACGGTCCCGGTAGCAGATTGCCCTATCTGCCTTCCTGATGATAGAATCCCCTACCACCACCATCTGACTAGGTACCTCTCTATCTTTTATCCCAACCGCGCCAGAGGGACCACACCTCTGGATGCTAGAGGGAGCAGTCTCCTCCGGCACCGTCATTTCTTCACTATCATCCTCCGATTCCTCGTCCAATCGGGCAAATTTGTTCGGGTTTGATAGTTCGGAGATGTCGTGCCTCCCCCTCTTTTTCTTCCTTCTAACTGTGACCCAACTGGCTACCTGATTATCATCCTCTTCTACCAGTGACCCCTCCCGCAACTCCTCCACCGTTCTGTCTAAACTACGCTCGAGATTGTGAATCTCCCTCAGTCGCGTAACGGTTTGCTCTAGATCAGTTACCTGGGCTTCCAGGGCAACAGTTCGCACACACCTCGTGCAGATGTAATCACACTGGGCCGGTAGCTCCAGGTGTGCATACATCTTGCACGACATGCACTGAGTGATGTCCTCAATCACAGCCCCTCCCATATTGTTTGTAAGGTCTAACTCCCTGTTACTCTCACAGAAAAAGCAGCAAAAATAAAAAGTAGAAGACAAGCAATCTCACTTATACAATAAATTAAGCTGGCTTATACTTATCTATCTTTGTGCGGTTGTTGGTCCTTCACTTTTATGCAGCCATAGTACTCTCTCCTGCGGCACCTATACTCCACTTAGCAGTTGCAGTTGTTCCAGCTCACTCCACCTCCTTTTCACTCGGCTTCCAGCTCCTGCTAATAAAAAATAGAAAAAAAAAAAAAAAGCCCCTCACACACGCACAATCACAGCCCCTCTGCTACTCCAAGTAAGAGACCCTCTCACTCACTCACAAGGTCAGCCCCTTGCAGCCTCACCAGAAGTTTAATGGTACTGCAAATGTGTGTTCCTGATTGTGTATTATAAAACTCACCTTTTTCTGTATTCTAACTCACCTTTTTGCTGTTTAAAACTCACACTTAGAAGTCCAAGCAGCACTTGGAAGAGACAAGTCCACAGACAGTCATGATGTGTCATTGGTCAGTGTGAGGGCTTTTGTTCTAGGTTGCTGGCCCATGTGTCTGCCCCCAGGGCCATGCTGTGGAGCTAGTTTCAAGTCTTCAAGAAGTCTTTTGTTTACTTTAGAATTGTGGCTTCATATTCCTACATTTAATCATAACTAATCGTTGCAATGTGCTGCAATCTAAGCATTGCCATCAAATTAATCCACACATTCTCCTGATCATTTTGACACTAAGCATGATATAATTAACTTGTTCCATCCCAATAATACACATATATCTGGTTTTAAACTCTATTATATAAATACCATATAATACAAGTCTGTTGCTGGACATATTTTATCTATGTGTAATTTATGTATTTTATGAAATAAGTGTCTGTGTGCATCTTTATGGTGTTTCTCAGTGATTGCGCCTTTTACCGTATTGTCAAAGTCAGAAAAATGTCTCTATGCACGTTGCCATATTTGCACCGCACACTGGTCCGCGCTGCGCATGCGTACGCTCTCCCGTGAAGGCGCATACCCGCGATAGCGTGCACTCGCAGGCGCGGTATGCGTATTTACGGTAGAGTTTATGTAGTCGTAGCGTGCGACTCATTCGTTACAAATGTTCACAATTAATGTAGTTTGTAGATCATGGTCACCTTGATAGATTCTGAAAGTCTGGTTAAAATAGAAGGTCCCTGTTTAAAGGAATCCCTCTTTGTATTGTACGAAGGGTCTGACAGGAATCATACAGCAGTGTTTGGTACCCATCGGAAGAGTATTTAATTAGTAATATTCCGGTGTTGGTTTGGAGCGTATTAATCGCTCGTGCGAATAGTTATGGACATAAGAAGTTTATGTCCATTTCTATTATTTACACATACTCAGGTATGCGGCGGGAAACCCAGTTTCCCACCCACCTGAGCTGTTGGAAATCGTCACAGCCCACCTGTATGAATCACCCTATGACCTTTTGTTATGATGCAGGGCCGAATTCCTTCGGCCAATGGACAATGGGATTGTAGGACCAGGAGATTGCATTGTGTGTGGGGCATAAATAGGCAGGCCGACCACATCCAGCTCTCACTCTCTCATCAACGGTTATCTGCTGATAGCCGGGAGCTGGATATCGAGGCGCAGGCGATCATACCCTTTGTGCGTAAGTTTCTCTCCGTAATCATTGTCTTTCTGTGAGCCAATTTCTCTCATCTCTCTCTCTCTCTCTCTCTCCCTGTTCTGTTCTCTCATATCTCCCCTAGACTAGGCTAGTATTGTATTGTATTAGATAGTATTGTATTGTATTGCATTTAGGTCAGTGTAGTATTGTCCTTTTGTATTTATTGTTTAGTTCTGTGGTTAGGAAGTCTCTGTTATATTGTAGTGTATCATTTGTACTGTTATCCCCTTTTACAAATATATTAGATATAATACAGTTAATAGGCTTTGGAACCTAAACCAGTATCTGTGTATTTTCTATAGTGTTAAGTGTTCACTTGAGCGTCGGTGACGCTCAAGCAGCTTTGTAGTTAGTCAGGTTACACAAGGTTGCACTTACACCCTGTACTCACATTAAGGTATTCCGTGTATTTCATTGGTATAAGGTTTAAACATTAAGGTATAGCATTGTGAGCGTCTGCACCGCTGGTGACCTCCTCGTGGTCTCGAGCGTAAGCAACGCCATAGCGAATCATTACTCTAGTCATAGCCAATAACGTGTCCTGTGATCACTGGGCCGTGAGCGAACGTGACGCTTGAGCGTCTCGCCTACGGCTGAGCGATCGTTACGCAACTAGCGTACCATTACGGTACTTCTTAAGCAAACAGCGTACAGTGTTCTTAGACTTCATAAAGGGTTGTTTATACGACAAAGGAATTTAGAATTGTCAATTGGGGACTCGTCCTATCCTTCTCATATCTGCACTAGGTAGATCAGCAGACATTATCCCCCAGCAAAGGGTGGGAGGTTGTCTCCCAGTGCTGACGGGATAAGCGTCTGCTTCGCTTAGATAAAGAGTGCTGAAGGAATCCGGGAACCGGAAGTAAGAACAAAACGCTTGTGTCTTTTAAAAAACTGTTTTATTTCTCTTCTGTCTTGCGTATACACGCACGCATACATTTATCTGCATTTCTTTTTTTTTCAATTTCGTATATCACTATTCCTGTTTGCCAATTTTTATAGTTGATAGAAAGTGCTAAAAGAGATTTGCTGTTATTTCATAGTAGAGGTAATAGTTAAAGTATAGAACAACACACGATTTGTCTGAGATACAAGGCAGTCAGTGTGGATTGCGGTAGATGATCAGGGATCATTTACATTGATAAAAGTATATATTGTGTTACGGTGGATCTTTGCATTGCGTACACGTGTCGCTAACAAAGACTAGCGTACGCAATCCAAAGGCAGACGCACGCAGCGTTCACTACGCAACGTAGCGTCCGGTTACGCCCACGTAGCTCAAGTCACGAAAAGCGATAATTAGCGCAAAGGCGATAAGTAACGCACAGCGGTAGATAACGCGAAGCGGTAAATAACGCAAATCTATTTTTGGGAAAAAAATCTGAAATTTAGTTTAACAGATCCTGCTCCTAATTGGTAACACTGTTGGACTGAAGACAATTTCTGCGCAGAAATAGATATAGAAACAAAGTGTACATGTGTTGAGTGAGTGTGGTTTTGTATACATAAGTTTATACAACTTTAAGGTGGAACCAAAAGGAAAGCCGGGTACTCGTCAAGGGACATACGTGTAAGTGACATATACGGTGGCTAGGGAGGCATCCCTGGTTAAATAATATTTGAGCATTAGAGTATAGCGGATCATAAGGTAACAAGACCAGGAGGTCATAAGGTAACAAGACCAGGAGGTCATAAGGTAACAAGACCAGGAGGTCGTAAGGTAAAAGGTCCGCTATAAAAGTCCAGTGGCACAACGCCTGGGGTGTTGGTGCAGAACCCATATAGGCCATACAAGCTCTTGCTGAAGGAATCGCGGCCGGAAACATCGATTCCATTGATCTTTCAGTACATAACAAGTAGTGCTTGTGTACTGAACGATTGGACCACACGTAATTGTGTGCAGTAGTTAGTAATCTGACCTAATACCATTAGAGTAAAGTGGTCACAAACGCTATTTGTACATTCTGACGTGATTTGTGTAATTTTTTATTTTTGGAAGGGAAGTTCGCTGGTCACTCAGGAACTATCTAACAACCCCAACTTTACTGGAAAGAGTAAGTGTCCTGCGGGTAACCCTCATATGTTCCAGTAAACTGAAGGTTCCATAGGGGCCCTGTATCGAGTACGCCAGCACCACGTCGGTGTGATCAGGTCGTATTGGTCGAGGTGGGCGAGTGAGTGGGATACTCGGTAAACCGCCACCGCCGGCCTACTGTGGAGTAATTTGGTTGTCTGAAAAGGCTTGCTGAAAACCTTGATACAGAAATCCAAGGAGGACTAAGCAACACCTGCAGACTATGGGGGCCAGTTGCTCAGGTAGGGGGCGATCAACCCTGGTTCAGGTTGATTCTGTGAACCGACCAGTTGGGTCGGCACGATATGTAATGTGTGAAAAATATGGAAGTCACACCGAATCTTTATGTGATGAATGGGAGAGAATGACTGTACAAGACAGGGACAAATTCCCAAGAATAGGTAGCTTTAGTCCAGAAGTGTTACAAAATTTAAGGAGGAGGATATGTCTCGTAAAATCAGCAAAGAGACGAATTCAGCATCATGATTATTTACAGTTATGGCACCAGGAAGGTGAGATACAGAGAGGTTTGGCTCTGGCGGCAGGATCTGGGGCAGTCAGGAAGCTGATAGCCACAGCTCCTCCTCCACCATACATTGCAGGAGAGAAGTTGATTACGGAGAGAAACGCACTGGGTTATAAAACAAAAACTCTTAGTAACCTTGTAAATGTTAATGATGTTAACCAAATAACTCATGCAAGTATTAACCCGTGCAAGATGTACCCTGTTTTGAACCTTCCTCAGGAGTGTGATCAAGAAGACGATTCAGCAACAATTTCAGCTCTCTCTCTTGCAGCCACCATAGCAGAGACCACAGTAGGCACAGCGACACCCACGAGATTAGTGAAGGCCCCTAGCGGAGGGATAGGTGAGGTCGTGTCAACGGGTAAGTACGGCACCATGCACTACACTGAAACAATTGTACCACAACAAGCTGTAGAATCTACACAGGAAGAGGCTGTTAGAATTGCTCCTGTAAGGGTAATAGCAGTTCCCAATGGAAAAACAGATGTGTCTGGAGCCACTCCCATAAGGAACATTGCCATGTACACTCCATTTTCCAGAATGGAATTAAGAACAATAGTGTCCGAATTTCCTGACCCCAGGAAGGATTTAGTTGCTAGCCAAAAATACATCAGGGATCTAGGTAACACTGTAGAACCCAACAACAAGGATTGGCAGATACTGCTAAGAGCTTGTTTACCTTCCAATGTTGACGCAACTCAATTTTTAGCTGACTGTGCATTGGATAAAGATGTACCGCTTACAGACGTGTACAACAAGGATAATGTAAAAAGGATACATTTACAGCTAAAGGAGTATTTCCCAGCCGTTGTTAAATGGAACAAGATATTTTCCATTAAGCAAAAGGAGTCCGAAACGGCAACAGAATATTTTCACCGGGCACTATTAGAAATGGCAAAGTACACTGGTATAGAAGACATTAAGACCAACCCAAACCATCGAGAAGTAGCAGTATCTGTACTGATGGATGGTTTGAAAGAAACATTAAAAGCTAGGGTACAGACCACGCAACCATGCTGGCGAGGTCTGTCAGTGTCCACATTGAGAGAGGCTGCTATTGATCACGACAGAAATATCACTAGGCACAGGGAGTCGCAAAGTGATAAGTTGATGTCAGTAAGTATACAGGCGCTGACCACAAGGCAGCCTGCGTATGTACCACCGAATCCTGTGGGTAAGGCAAGTGTAATAACATGTTTTTCTTGTAACAGACCGGGACACTTTGCACGAGAATGTAGAACAAAGAATGTACAAAGATCTTTTCAACCCCCTAGACAACAACACAACACACGACAATGAGAGCAGGGTCCACAGAGGCGGAGTTTTGAGCCACATACAGGGGAAACAAAAAGATACCCCCCGAACAGAGGTTGGCATGCCTCTGGTAGTTCCCAGCTAACCCCCTCACAAGTAGTTGCTGCCAACGGGATTCAGGGAGGTCAGCATACCCAATAGGGGTGTGGCCATACCTGTAATCTGCACCCAGTTAAGTTGATTGCTAGTCTTGGAAGCGAACCAGAAATTGCAATCAATGTAGCTGGTAAAACTTTAAACTTTCTTGTAGACACAGGGGCGGCCAAGTCAGTGATAAATTCGACAGTGGGCATGAGAACCACTGGTAGGACAATTCCAGCCATGGGAGTAACAGGAGTAGTCCAGCACTACCCTGTTAGCAAACCAGCCGAGATTACAATAGGGCCTTTGCATACCAAGCATTCCTTTTTGCTGGCTGCATCGGCACCAACTAATCTCCTGGGAAGAGACTTACTATGTAAAATGGGTTGCGTCATTTATTGTACTCCTGAAGGTGTATTCTTGGACATCCCTGAGAATCACGCTCAGGAAGTACGAGACATGTTAGACTCCCCATCAAAATTAATGTCACATTCCATTATGACAAATAGGAATCCATCCCAAGTAGAAGAGATGACATCTCAGATACCAGAGTCACTTTGGACAAAAGATGGACAGGACACTGGATTAATGGCAAACGTAGCTCCAGTAGTTGTACAAGTAAAAGATGGTAGGATAGCTCCAAAAATCCCACAGTATCCTCTGAAGCCAGAGGTGGAGTTAGGAGTTTTCCCAGTAATAGAGCGCTTGCTACAACAGGGCATTCTAGTAAGAACGTCCAGCACAGCAAATAGTCCCATCTTCCCTGTTAAAAAGAGTGGGGGGAGGGGTTACAGGCTAGTGCAGGATCTAAGGGGGATTAACAAAATAGTTGAGAGTCAGTTCCCCGTAGTGCCTAATCCAGCTGTCATCCTAATGCAAATTCCTCCCACTGCCAAATTTTTCACTGTTATTGACCTCTGCTCCGCATTCTTTTCGGTACCTCTGCACCCTGACAGCCAATATTTGTTTGCATTCACATACAGAGGAGTCCAATACACGTGGACTCGGTTACCCCAAGGTTTCATAGATAGTCCAAGTATATTTTCTCAGGCTTTGCATGATTGTTTACAGTCTTTCCAACCGGAGAGTGGATCAGTGTTGATACAGTACGTGGATGATCTACTACTGTGTTCTGATTCATTGGAGGCATCCCTGAAGGATACGAAACAGCTCCTGTTTCATCTTTCAGACACAGGTCACAAGGTTTCCAAAGACAAGTTGCAATTATGCCAAGCTAAGGTAAAATATTTGGGACACTGTCTAACACAAGGACTGAGACACCTGACCGCTGATAGAATCCAAGCCATTAGAGACATGACACTGCCACAAACCCAACAACAGATCAGGACGTTTCTAGGAATGTGTGGGTATTGCCGTAATTGGATCCCAGGGTTTTCCATATTGGCGCTACCTTTGCAGGAAATGGTCTCCTCAAACAAACCTGATCGGATTTCGCATACAGACGAATCCGAAACAGCATTTGAGAGACTCAAGCAATGCCTAACGCAGGCACCAGCACTAGGTATGCCAGACTATGGGAAACCCTTTGAACTATACGGAACAGAAAGTGCTGGGTGCGCAGCAGGTGTACTAACACAAAAACACGGTGATGCCAGCAGGCCAGTTGCATATTACAGCGCTCAGCTAGATACGGTAGCGCGATCCCTCCCCACATGCTTGCGTAGCGTTGCGGCGATAGCATTGCTAGTGACAAAAAGCGAAGATGTCGTGCTAGGCCACAACCTCACAATCCATACACCGCATGCGGTATCTGCCTTATTGAATTCTGCCCAAACCAGACACGTCTCATCAGCAAGGTTTACAAGATGGGAATTGGCATTAATGGCCCCAGTAAACATCACCATAAGGAGATGCAGTGCATTAAACCCTGCAACATTTCTCCCAGGTGTGCCTGGTCAGGCACAAAGGGTGGAAGGTGAGAGTGATGGGGAAGGAGGATTTAATGCAAAGGAAGATACACATGATTGTATGGAATATTTGACCCACAATTTTACCGCAAGGCCTGACATCAGTGACAATCCACTGGAAGATGCAGAACTCACGTTCTACACGGACGGTAGTTGTCACAGACAGTCAGACTCGGGAGACTTGTGTACTGGATACGCAGTCGTAGATGACCAAGACACCATAGAAGCGGAACCGCTAGGCCCACCTCACTCAGCCCAGGTTGCTGAACTGGTCGCCCTAACCAGAGCATGTGAATTGGCTAAGGGTAAGTCAGCCAATATCTACACCGATTCTAGATACGCCTTCGGGGTAGTCCATGATTTCGGAGCCCTATGGCGGCTCAGAAATTTCATGACGGCAGCTGGCACACCGATAGCGCATGCAGCTCATATAAAAAGGCTTCTAACAGCGATACAGGAACCCGACAGAGTGGCTGTTATCAAATGTAAAGCACATACATATAGTCAAGACCCAGTGTCACTTGGTAACAGCCGAGCAGACGAAGCCGCAAAGCTTGCAGCTGCTACCCCCATACAGACAGACACCACACAACTGATGGTATTTAATACCATCAACACACAGAAGTTGTGTGAGATGCAGAATTTGTGTTCCACACAGGAAAGAGCAGTCTGGAAGGCAAAGGGATATGGCCAGGAGTCCTCAGGGCTCTGGACGGATGGACATGGTAAACCGGTGGCCCCCAGGGCATACCTTCCATGTCTGGCTGAAGCAGCTCACGGGCTGACTCATCTAGGCAAGGAGGGGATGTGCAAATTGGTAAGAGCATACTGGTGCGCCCCAGGATTCTCCTCTCATGCGGGTAAAAGAGCAATGTCATGCCTTACCTGTCTGAGAAAGAATATTGGAAAAGCAATACCTACAGAACCATCCCATATCCCACCTGCCGGCGGCCCTTTCCAGGTAATACAAATTGACTTCATTCAATTACCCCCATGTCGAAATTTGAAATATGTACTTGTCTGTATAGATGTTTTCTCGAATTGGGTCGAAGCATTTCCAGCAGCTACAAATACTGCCATGTTTACAGCTAAGAAAATTGTGCAGGAATTTGTATGTAGATATGGTATCCCTAGAATCATTGAAAGTGATAGGGGTACCCATTTTACAGGTGATGTCTTTCAAGGAATGTGTAAGTTGATGGGAATTGATAGTAAGCTGCACACTCCGTACCGTCCACAGGCGAGTGCGAAGGTCGAAAGAGTGAACAGCACTATTAAAAATAAATTGAGTAAAGTAATGACAGAGACAGGATTGACGTGGCCAGAAGCTTTACCCATTGTTTTGTATAGCATCAGAACCACTCCCAGGTCCCCCCTTAATCTGTCTCCTTTTGAAATCTTGTTTGGTCGACAACCGCATGTCATGATTAACCCTCAGGATGATTTGAAATGTAACAATGAAGTAACTGTAAAGTACTTGATTAACATGAGTAAGCAGTTGAGGAGTCAAAATGATAATCTGAAGTTGGTGATTCCTGATTTACCAGGTAGTAATTGTCATGACATTGAACCTGGGGATTATGTAATGATACGAAATTTTCTACGCTCAGGTTGTCTTATTGATAGATGGGAAGGACCATACCAGGTCTTATTGACTAGCACCACAGCATTGAAGGTTGCTGAGAGAGAGACTTGGGTCCATTCATCCCACTGCAAAAAGGTTGCCGATCCAGAGAAGTCCCGTGATAAGGAACAGACGGTAGAGGTTGTATCACTGGAGTGTCTGTTCCAGGAGGACTGAGGCGGCACCTGAGCCTTGAAGACCGAAAGCAGTTGTCGACTCCCTTCTCCCTTTTATTGTTTTTCTCCACTTCCCAGCCCCTCTCCCTTAAAATTTCTTTTTCCCCCTTCTCATTCTTCTCTATTTCCTCCTCAAAGATGGACTTGCCCCAAGAGACTGTGATCCGGATTTTGATGTTAACCATGATGTTGACCAGAGCAGTCTGTTCCGGCGAGAGTACCATAGAGGTCGAGAGAGGTTCTGGAATGGGTTCCGATTATGATGATGGAGGCGTAGTTTTCCAAGATCAACCAAACCAACAAGCAAAGGCGAGTATCAGAAAACGATCCGATAGAAGAAATTGTGATGGATTGTTAGCTGAAGAAAATTGTATCTGTAGGCTCTGTGATAATCTGGTTGAAGATGGATGCATAAAGAAATGCCAATCTAGTTTTAATATCCATATGGACCGGCATCCATTGAGTGACTATCACTCCTTAGTGGGTAACGTGTTAAACCAAACAGATTGTTGGGTATGCTCTCAAGTACCTCAGGGTCACAGCAAATCAGGGCTAGTACCATTTCCTTTAACGTTAGGGGAGGTACTTGAGCTAAGTGGTGGGAGACCGGTGGATCGGAGGTTTAACATCTCCAGCCCTCCTAGTTTGAAGCTCCACCAATACCATGTGGATAGGTCCCTCTTATGTTTCAAAATCTCCAATCCCAGAAAACCGGGAAATTGGGAAGTGTCGTGGAGCAACCTTACCATGACCTTTTCACACAGAGCAGATAGAATGCCTACAGATACAGAGCTCGTACGCCATATAGCCAGTAGAGGAAAATCTTTTCGGTATCGATATACCTTAGGAAATAGGATTACTAGAGTTGGAGAGGTATCACCAGGATACTGTGCACATATCGTACAAACTGATACGTGCATTAAGCAGTTGGAAGAATTAGGGTCAGGAGATTTCACCTGGAAGGTTTGTAACATGGTCATGTCCTTCTCCGTCCCTTATGTTCTCCCCGATGACGCATATTTCATATGCGGGAGAAAGGCGTACAAGTGGCTTGCCCCAAACTCTGAAGGATTGTGTTATATTGGAAAAGTATTGCCTGAAGTGATGACTGTTACACATGACAAAATGAAGGACATACACCGTGGTGCCCAAGCTCCTTATACTCACACTCATTACGAGCACCGAGTTAAAAGACAACTGTCAGAAAGGTTAGAGCATCCGGCCTCTGATCTTATCCATGAATCCACCGGGATTCAGGTTCTGGTAGCGTTAGATTTCACTCGCACCGCTCGAGGTGTGATGAATTATAGATACATTTCCGCACTCGCCAATTTGTTAGATAATATCACTGAAATGTATGATGACACGTTTAGATACACTGGAAGAGAACTTCAAGCCTACAAAACAGAACTAGTTCAGCATAGGATGGTTCTTAATTATCTTACAGCAGTAACAGGCGGATATTGTGTTACATTGGCAACACAGTACGGCATAAAGTGTTGCACGTATATCACAAATAGCACCGAGGACCCGGTAGAGGTCATAGACCAAAAGATGGACGATATTCTGCAATTAAAGTGGGAATTTCGTCGAAAACACAATCTCACCCTTGCTGCTGTAGGTAATGAGCTGACTGGTTGGGTGTCATGGTTGAACCCGCGAAATTGGTTCTCCGGTTTAGGAGACTGGGCTCAAGGAGTCATAATGGATGTTGGAAAGTTTCTCCTATGTATCTTGGGTGTTGTTATATCGATTGGATTGATATTTAGATGCGGGCAGGCTTTAATGAGGTGCAAACAAAGTACAAGAGTGATGAGCTTGAGGAGCGAGGAAACTGTAATTAACCTGGATTTGATTTATGACCCAATGATAGAAACCAGAATGTGATGAAAATGCGATTATACGGTCCGTTTCTTTCACCTGTTTTTCTGCTTTTCTCCAAGATACAAAGACCCCCTTGGACGAGGAAGTTGACGAGACGCTATACAGACAACAGACAAGCACCAAAGAAGAAGATTTGACAACTTTAAATATGGACACTTGATGAACTTTGCCATGGATCCCCAGTTTCCCTAGTATTTTTAAACTCACGCTAGCCCAACATTTTTGTAAATCTGATGGCACTGACAAAGCTTGTTGCTCATGCCTAAGGAGCAAATCAGCGCAAAGAAGACGACTCTCAACAGATACCGAACACAACTTCAACAACAGATGTACATTTCCCTGACATAGAATATCATTGCATTTTTCGTAAGTGTTCTTTATCTTCATCTCTACAACCCTCAGGTAACGACACACATAGACGATAGGGAATACAGGCACAGATATCAGCAACCACATACCTCCCCCATTCATGTATCATCAACTAAAATGTGCATCCCCATTTTGTTACAACCACAGCCGAAATGAGCTCGGTAGAGTTTGACAGCCCATCCACAGACCTGTACCACAGGATAAGAAGGAATTCAAATGTATACTTCGCAATACCTCGAAGCTTGATTTACCACACGTACGGCACGATGATACATGACCCTCCAAACATGGACTCATACACACATGCTTCTGCTTTCTCACTAGGTCATACCCTCTTCACACCTACTCCACTCTTCTCCCCTACCCAACCATGGAAATTAATTAACCCCTGACTTACATTTTTCTCCTTAAATATTTTAGAAGGTGGCAGTTATTATTGACTGCCAAAGGGTGGACTGTCAAAGTCAGAAAAATGTCTCTATGCACGTTGCCATATTTGCACCGCACACTGGTCCGCGCTGCGCATGCGTACGCTCTCCCGTGAAGGCGCATACCCGCGATAGCGTGCACTCGCAGGCGCGGTATGCGTATTTACGGTAGAGTTTATGTAGTCGTAGCGTGCGACTCATTCGTTACAAATGTTCACAATTAATGTAGTTTGTAGATCATGGTCACCTTGATAGATTCTGAAAGTCTGGTTAAAATAGAAGGTCCCTGTTTAAAGGAATCCCTCTTTGTATTGTACGAAGGGTCTGACAGGAATCATACAGCAGTGTTTGGTACCCATCGGAAGAGTATTTAATTAGTAATATTCCGGTGTTGGTTTGGAGCGTATTAATCGCTCGTGCGAATAGTTATGGACATAAGAAGTTTATGTCCATTTCTATTATTTACACATACTCAGGTATGCGGCGGGAAACCCAGTTTCCCACCCACCTGAGCTGTTGGAAATCGTCACAGCCCACCTGTATGAATCACCCTATGACCTTTTGTTATGATGCAGGGCCGAATTCCTTCGGCCAATGGACAATGGGATTGTAGGACCAGGAGATTGCATTGTGTGTGGGGCATAAATAGGCAGGCCGACCACATCCAGCTCTCACTCTCTCATCAACGGTTATCTGCTGATAGCCGGGAGCTGGATATCGAGGCGCAGGCGATCATACCCTTTGTGTGTAAGTTTCTCTCCGTAATCATTGTCTTTCTGTGAGCCAATTTCTCTCATCTCTCTCTCTCTCTCTCCCTGTTCTGTTCTCTCATATCTCCCCTAGACTAGGCTAGTATTGTATTGTATTAGATAGTATTGTATTGTATTGCATTTAGGTCAGTGTAGTATTGTCCTTTTGTATTTATTGTTTAGTTCTGTGGTTAGGAAGTCTCTGTTATATTGTAGTGTATCATTTGTACTGTTATCCCCTTTTACAAATATATTAGATATAATACAGTTAATAGGCTTTGGAACCTAAACCAGTATCTGTGTATTTTCTATAGTGTTAAGTGTTCACTTGAGCGTCGGTGACGCTCAAGCAGCTTTGTAGTTAGTCAGGTTACACAAGGTTGCACTTACACCCTGTACTCACATTAAGGTATTCCGTGTATTTCATTGGTATAAGGTTTAAACATTAAGGTATAGCATTGTGAGCGTCTGCACCGCTGGTGACCTCCTCGTGGTCTCGAGCGTAAGCAACGCCATAGCGAATCATTACTCTAGTCATAGCCAATAACGTGTCCTGTGATCACTGGGCCGTGAGCGAACGTGACGCTTGAGCGTCTCGCCTACGGCTGAGCGATCGTTACGCAACTAGCGTACCATTACGGTACTTCTTAAGCAAACAGCGTACAGTGTTCTTAGACTTCATAAAGGGTTTTTTATACGACAAAGGAATTTAGCATTGTCAGTATATACACCCACCACGCTGCAACACGCATGCCGTGCGACTCTATGCATGATGTACGGTAAAGAAGCATGGTGCATCCATACACGTCAATTGCGTCCTTACGCTACCACCGAGAAGCGCCAGTTTGTGTGTAGTTTGTATTGTCTTCTTTTTCCGACTTCGACAGTCCACCCTTTGATAGTCAACAAAACTATCAAAACTGTCACACTAAACATAATTACAAAAAAAAATATTTCAAACACATAATCGCTGACCTAGACACACGTATGTATTCATTTTGCAAATCAGACATTGACTATATTTGGGGAAGGCAGGGAGGAGGACGGGACATCCTCTATATGAACTCAGTGGTCATGGGACCACTGGTTGGGTGTGGGATGACATTCAACCTATAGAGTATGCTGGGATAGTGCTATGGCCTATGATGTCTGATTTGAACAAACGTTTGCCACATACATGCACCTACATCTTTGTACACTGATGTTCGGATTCGATAGAGGTTTTGCTGGGTAGAGGGAGAAAACACAAACAAATCGTGAAAGAGACATATCAAATTTTCATGGTATATATTCCTATCACTCCCTGAACATTGTTTCCATTTCTGGATCGTATGCTAGGTCTGTTTCATCATTGAACAAGGGTTATTATCTCAGGTAGTGTTCTTCCTGGACAACATAAACCTTCAGAGTTCGGGGACAGCCACTCATAAACTTTTTTTCCACATATATTAATGAGCTCTTTATCTGCTATTTATGAATAGCCATTGTCTGATTGTTCCTGATTACCTCCCAATTTCCTGATTTCCTGTAATTGGTCAGATTTAAACATACCAGGGATTTAACTATGGTACTGGTGGATCTTAAAACTAGGGGGTCTAGTTAGATTATATTCCTGGTCCACCTGTCCCCCCCCTTCCGTGTCATACAAGTACCTCAGCTAACTCTAAAGAATATGTCACTAATCCTGCATTATTTTGTCTTAGAGGTACCTGTGAGCACATCCAACACTCCGTTTGGTTTAAGACCTTACCCACTAGTGAGTGGTAATCACTCAAGGGATGTCTGTCAAATGCTGCCTTATTGCTAAACTGACATCTCTGGATGCACTCTTCAATTATGGGGTCATAATAACTACAAAATACAGTATTCCTCAGATAATAGCCTATCACATTACCTCCGAACTCCGTAACTACTAGACATTTGATTTTCTCTGGCTTTAACAAAGTGACAGGCTGATCCTGGGATCCTATAAAGACATCACTCCTTTCTCCAGAACCAGTTCCAGTCCCACACTCGACTCCTCATGAAAACCTCACAAAAATAGAATGTCCTGAAAAATGTTTGTCAACGGGAAAAAGAAAGATAGAACAAAACAAATCTTGCTTATAGCAAATCCATTACAACGACTGATCTTTTTGCAATCCTTTAGTACGCTCAGGTAGTGTTCAACAGTGCCGCCTCTCAGACTTCACAGAACAGACTCTCGGGTGATACTTCTGCGACACTCCATTTACGAGTTCCTTCCGTACTACCAACTTTCCTGTGATGGGAATCGTGGACCCAAGTCGTCTCTCTCTCGGCTTTCACTGGTATCGTGCGGTCAACAAATCTTGGTACAGTCCATCCCACCTGTCTTAGGCAACCTGAGCGTAAAAACAATCACACAGTCCCTTGGTTCACAATCAAGACAGTTAGTAGTAGTTGGCATATCAGGAATCAACAGTTTCAAGTTCTTTTGTCAAGTTCTCAAATGCTGGCTCATCTCGATAAGGTACTGTACTGTCACTTCATTGGTGTATTTCTAATCATGGTGTGGATCAATCATGACATGAGGTTGTCTTCCAAAAAAAAAAAAATTCAAAGAGGGTGATTTGTTAAGTGGGGATCTGGGAGTGGTTCTGATGCTACATAACACTAGTGGCAGTGTCTATGACCACAATAGTCCAGTCTCAATATCACTTTACTCCTACTCCTCCCAATTTTCTTTGCAGTAAACACAGCAGTATTTGTGGCAGCAGGAAATGCCTCTACCAAGTTTTAGAAAACATCAGTGCACACCAATACATAATTCAAATTCCTACAGGGTGTTAACTGTACGAAGTCGATTTTTATTACCTGAAAAGGTCCGTCTGCAGGAGGAGTGTGGGGTGGCTTTGTTGGTGCTACCTTACCAAATGTTCTTCCTCATGCAAGTAAGACAGGTCATTGCTTTCCTGCTTGCCTGAGATGAGAACCCTGGTGCACGCCAGTAAGCTCTTACCAATTTGCACATACCTTCCTTATCCTAGGTGAGTCAGACCATGTGCCGCCTCAGCTAGGCTTGGGAGATACATCCCGGGGGCCACTGGCTTACCGTGTCCATCTCTCCAGAGTCCTGAGGACATCTCTCCAGAGTCCTAAGGACTCCTGACCATACCCCTTCGCCTTCCAGACTGCCTTCTCCTGTAGGGAACACAAATTTGCATCTTAATTTAACTGTTGTGTGTTTGCAATGTAGAGTACCATGAGCATCACTTAAAAAACAAAGAAAAAACATCTCTATAGGGAAAAAGGATAAAAAAATATCAGGTCTGCGTTCACCAACGGGCTGTCACTTATGTTTGGTCTCGTAGTAAAGGTCTGATTCATATATTCCATACCATCATGCATATCAGTGTCTATACAAAATTTCCCTTCACCAGTATTCTCATCCTCCACCCTTTGTGCATTACAAGGCACACTACAGTAATATACTGGTGCCATCGTGCTGATGAGACATACCGGGTTCAGGCAGAACTTTGAAGGACCAATACGGCATGTGGTGTATGAACTGTCAAATCATGTACCAGTACTACGTCCCAGGTATTTGAACCTTGTCCTACACAACTGCAGTTTATCCCTTGAGACCTGGTGTCTATTTTGGAAGAGACGAAACAGAAACTATTTTGTATCTGCCAGGGACGACTCAAATGAATCAGCGCACAACAAGTCATCAACATATTGTATCAGCACCGACCCATTCTCAGGCTGAAAGGACTGTAAACAGTCATGTAGGGCTTGGGAGAAAATACTCAGGAAACCTTGGGAAAATCGGGTCCATGTATTGTACTCCCTTTGTGAACGCAAAGATGAAGAGGAAACTGTGAAGAAACAGAATAGAGGTTGGTGACAGATAAGTTTGTAGAGGTGGAGAGGATTTTATTAAAATGACAACTGGATTGGGCACTACAGGGAATTGATTCTTAAATACTTGGTCTACCCCCCTTAAAGCTTGTGCTTGCTGTGTCACTACTGGGACTACCTCAGCCATCAATCCATTGTCCTGTCCATCCTAAATTCATAGGGAACCCGGTATCTGTGAGATAATTTCCTCTACCTGTGATGGACATGAATCTAGAACAGTGGAATGCAATATTAGTCTTTGAGGAGTATCTAACATACCTTGTACTTCCTGAGCGGGAGTGCAATATATGTATTTCACATTTCAATTTACATAACAAAATCTCTGTCGATTAAGTTAGTCAGGGGCCACTGCTGCTAGGAGAAAAAGAAAAAGGGTTTAGCATCATAGACCCAAACGTAACTTCTGCAGGTTTTGTCAAAGGATAATGTTGCACTTCTCTCATTCCTCCCATTTGCCGAATTAGTGTTTACCAGTGATCTTGTCCTGATGGAGAATTTTCTAGTACTGCAAAAAAACAAACAAGCTTCTAGTTCATGCGAAGTAGTCATTCAATCCTTCTCATCCTGTATTAAGGGTCTGTACATAGTCCAACAAACATTTCTGAGCTTATCTAGACTAGGGCATTACTAGAAATGAATACTTCTTATGTGGTAATTAAAAATAAATACCCGGGAGTTACCCTATCTCTGTCTGCTTACCTACTGGGAAATACTAATGTGCGGACAGGATATTCTCCATTTATGACGTTACTTTCTTTATTTTTTTATTTTATTCTTGGGTTTTACTATATATGTACTTGAATGGCTCCATACTTACAAGTTCCACTGGTCTCAGCCACTTCCCCTGCAGGCTACAGCTCCTCTTTTACCAGTTGGAGCCTCCTCTGAGTGCATGAGAAATGGCTGAAACCAGTCAGGTCACCTTCTCCTCCTAAATAAAACTTTGACATTCATTAGTACATATATAGGTTACATTCATATTTTTAATATTTTTATTTTTATTATTTTCTATAGCTGGCTGTAACTGCTTCCACATCCACATATGGCCGTGTACTTGCTTTCTCTTTTTACTTATTTATTGTTGCTACGAGTTCAAACAGTTATTATATTTCCGTTCTTGTCTTATATGACTTTGGTTAAACATACTACCTACAATACCTCAGGATCAAAACTACCAATCACTGGAAATTATATTCATTCATTCATTTATTCATCGTCATTTTTACCCAAACATTACAAAAAGCCTCACCATGTGGACCATACTTCCCACACATTATAAACCGAGCGGACCCTCTTGGCCCCTGCTCTCCAGCCTGAACCCTGGCTGCCGAACGTTTCTCACTTGTGCATTTGGGTCCCATTGCAAACTTTTTTAACACAATCACCAAATGGACAATGTAAGCAAACGGTGAAAGCCCTCCAAGTTCTTTCACCAACTCCTTCTCCGCTGGAAAGTACCACGGTCCACTTCTGTAGTGACTGCCACGTACCCAGTGAGGCACCTACCAGACCCCTCAGCACTGGTAGTATGACGTATTAACAGCAATAAATCAATACGCCACCTTTTTCAGTGGAGGTTACAGGCCTGCTACTCTTTGGGCTTCTATCCACTGGACTTTCGTTGAGTGAGAAACAACTTATCGATCACCCTATCCAGTGAATGTCCACCAAGAAACTCCCTGTGAGCTCAGCGAAGTTTCTTCCCTTACACAAATCACATTTGCGTATGCTAACACAGCGCGTATGATGACGCAATTTGTGCGAAATCATGCAAATGGTATCACGTTGTGCCGCGTATCACACACACACACACGTGCGGTCCAATCGCACAACTCACAAATACTTGTTATTTGTGTGCCTTACGATCATGAAGACAATTTTACTTTTATTATAAGGGTATGTCTCTGTCACCTGGGGTGTTCTGGCTAACCCCACACGCGGCCTTAAACGTGCGGCTGCAAACCGCACCGTCACTGAAGCTTTTCCTAGCTTGAGTGTCTCGCCCTACAGGATCCCTTCCGGGGTTCAATACATCCACACCTACTTTCAACTCACACTAATACACAATGTTTTCTGTACAGAAAAAAAAATCACTCCCTTGGATTAATAGCTTGCCCCAGAGGTAGTACACTTATAATAAGATCTTGAGTAATCTGCTACAATCGGATAGTTACTTTTTAATTTATAACTATTAATCTTTTATCCCACCTTTTAAATTTATTTTTATTGTGTAAACATCTTAGTGATATTTGGTGGACCCCTTTCTTTGAAAGTAAAGCATTCATAACCTAGAACCAGGAATAACGACACGGAGACTTGAATTTTGGCAGAAAATTGCTAGCTATTTATTTGTCCCTATCCATTAGGAAACCTGTAATAAAGAAATTAATTAAATATGCCGCTCCAGCCGGCATATGGTGGCGGCCCAAAAGAACGGCTCAATTAACCTAAATTAACCTTAAATAACTAACCCTATAAATTTACTAAAACTTATCATAAACCGGTAATAGGTGACAACTCAACCCCCACAGTGACTACCCACCACTCCTGGGTGCCCTGCCGCTGCCTTCCCGGACGGGTGGTCAAGCGGCCATAAGTCGATGGAGGTGAGTGCACCTAAACCACAACAAACTGTAAAACACTACAGTTTTCTCTACCATACAAAACTGCCGTTCTTTTCCGCCCATAAATAGCCAACGATAACAGCCAACAACTTAACGCCAAAGCACCACGTGCCAGAATTTCTTACTACCAGGGCGGGAGGGCGGGAAAGCAAATCCACCAAGAGAACTAAGATGGCCTCACCTTCCCTATATATATCAAACCCTCCCCCTAAAGAAGGCTGTACTTTCCTCACAGCTAGGTCCACCCCTCCCCAGATGTTTAACTCTTTCCTCTCCTATACAGTTAATACTCTCTCCTAAACATCTTAGTGATATTTGGTGGACCCCTTTCTTTGAAAGTAAAGCATTCATAACCTAGAACCAGGAATAACGACACGGAGACTTGAATTTTGGCAGAAAATTGCTAGCTATTTATTTGTCCCTATCCATTAGGAAACCTGTAATAAAGAAATTAATTAAATATGCCGCTCCAGCCGGCATATGGTGGCGGCCCAAAAGAACGTCTCAATTAACCTAAATTAACCTTAAATAACTAACCCTATAAATTTACTAAAACTTATAAACCGGTAATAGGTGACAACTCAACCCCCACAGTGACTACCCACCGCTCCTGGGTGCCCTGCCGCTGCCTTCCCGGACGGGTGGTCAAGCGGCCATAAGTCGATGGAGGTGAGTGCACCTAAACCACAACAAACTGTAAAACACTACAGTTTTCTCTACCATACAAAACTGCCGTTCTTTTCCGCCAACAGCGAAAGACTCATCCCCACAGTCTTTCGCACCGCCACCATAAACCTACCCTAACTCCTGCAAAACGAAACCTAGATCCTCCAGAAAAAACATCATCCCCTCATTGGATAGATGTACTCCATCGCGACGGAAAAGGTGGCTGTCTCTGAACCGAATCCTCGGGTGGCGAACCACCCTCCCTCCGTGGGACAGCACCCACTTTGCCACCGCTCCGTTCACCTTTTTCCGGGCCTCGTCAATCTGGCGTCCATCCGCCACTCCCATCTAACACAATCTTGGCACCATCATTGAAAAAACCAATACACAATTGGTCCATACTGCGGCCACACTTGCCAGATCCTGTATCATGGCCCACCGCAGATCCAAGGATGTCCTCTTCCCCAGGTCGTTGCCACCTAGATGGACAACCAAAACCCTAGGGACTCCATGCTTGCTGGCCTGACTCACTAACCTACTCCTCAGCTCACCCCACATCATTCCTCGCCAGCCAAGCCATCTGACACCCTGTGTTCCTAGCAATGCCTGAGACCCTTCCGATGCCACAAACCTGGCCGCCCAATAAATGTAAGAGTGGCCAACCACCCAAACGGTCAAATTGTCGTCAAACCATCCTGAAGGGGAAAAGAGGGGTAGAATTGATTACTAAGAGGCTTATTAATTGTTTACACTGAAGGATCTGCCAAAAAGAAAAACTTTAGGTCTCGCTATTGCAGCAGTCACGGCCTAGCCGACTGCACCATGTTTCGTTGCCATTTAAAAGCGCAATTAAGAACACAAAGGGGAAGGATCAAATAAAAACAAACGAAATAAAATAGGGTGGGGGGGGGGAGGGGGGGTATAAAATGGGAAACACATGTAATAACTCAGCTGGAGGTGAAAGCGTAAAGACCTGCTGAGGGACTCTGATTAGACCAGATTAGCCGAATTGTAGATTAGAATTCAGTCCGTCAAGTCAGGCAAAAAATCGCAAAATAACTCCAGACCCCCGCTGCCGACTCATGTCAGCAACGGCGAGTAGCTAATCCCTGAGTAGGATAAAAAGGGGGAAAACACTAACAAACTCACAACACGATAAAATCACAGAACTGCCACATCATAATACATTGCAAATAAACCAAAGCACCAAGCGCAAACCGACCTCTCATGTGACAGGGCGAATATATCGTCTGTAACTTGACGACTTCCATCGCCCCACCGCCTGGATTTCAGTTCTGGAAAAACCCGCCGCAGCAGCCGACGTCGCCGCGCCTATCCGAAAGGAATGGGTACCGAAAGCAGCGGGTGAGAGGCCCAAGCCCGCCAAACAGCGACCCAGCATCCAACGGAACTGGTATTTCGTGACTGGCAGCCCGTCATAATGCAATAGCCATGACCCCTCCTTAACGGGTCGCACCACCACATATTGCATTGCCAGACCTACTGGGCAAACGCTTTCTTCTAGCGCTGGAACCATAGTGACCCAGCGCCCTCTCCCCACTTGATCCGTCTTGGAGCGCCGCAATCTGCACAGCAAGGACCTCTCACCCACTTCCACGTCTCCGACCAGCATGCGCGAATCTGCTCTCTTGGAAGGCGCTACCAACTCCGAAACCCTAAAGGCCCCGTGGTAAGCCATTGAGAACGCCAAACTGAACAACAGCGTCTCAAACCTGGACGACGCGACTCGCCCCACCGCCGCGATGACGGCCGGCAACAAGGCAGCATCGATGGGCCGCCTCCTATCTGGTGGTGTCGGCGCAACTCGCGCCCACCCTTTCATTGCCTTCCGCAGAACCTCGCTTTTTGTTATATCAGGGACGCCTCGCAGCTTGCAGAAAAATGAGACGCCAGCCAAGTACCGTGATACCACCGCTCGTGACCTACCGGAAACGTAAAGCTGCCAAATAAAAGAAAGCATCAGCCGATGCTTGCTCTTACCTTGATGCTGATGACCCTAAACAAACTCCTCCCACTCGCTCCAAGCTTGGCCATAAGCCTTGAGCGTGGCTGGCGCGACTGACCGCAACGCTAGACCCTCCAGTCCGGCCCGATCACCTGCCAAACATAACCGGAACAGTGAAAACCTTGCTCCTCGGCCTCGGGTGCCAAAACCCAAAATCTCTCCCACTGTCCACGCGACAACGCGTCTGCGATTCCGTTCTCCAAGCCGGGCACGTGCTGTGCCCGGAACAATAGGTTCCTACGCAAGCACGTCAAAAGCAATTGCCCGAGCACCCGCAGAACTACTAGCGATTTCGCCCTCTGGTTATTAATCGCATGTACCACGCCCAGATTATCGCATCTAAACAATATGCTGCAGTTAGCCAACCGTTCGCCCCAGACTTCTAACGCTACCATGATGGGAAAGAGCTCAAGCAGCACCAGATCTCTTGTAAGACCCTCGCTATGCCAGCTTGCTGGCCAAGATGCCGCACACCACGATCCCTCCAAAAAACAACCGAATCCCGAGGCACCTGCGGCATCGGTAAACAGCTGCAACCGGTCGCTGTCTACGGCTGGCGCTTGCCATATGCTCACCCCGTTGAAATCCTCCAGGAACGAAGCCCAGACAGCCAAATCCCTTTTTAATTCAGAGGACAATCGAACGAAATGATGAGGCCTGGCACACCCCGCCGTTGCCCTTTCGAGCTTCCGGCAGAACACCCTGCCCATCGGTATTACCCGACAAGCAAAGTTCAGCATGCCCAGCAAGGACTGCGCCTGTCGCAGCGTGACTTTACGCGAGACGTTGAACCGGCAAATGGTTTCGCGGAGCTTCGACACTTTGTCCCGGGGCAGGCGACACTCTCCCGCCACGGTGTCAATTTCAATCCCCAAAAATGATAGGCAGGAGTCCGGACCCTCCGTTTTGTCTTTGGCTACAGGAACACTGAAGTGGTAGAAAAGAGCCCGGGTGCTGAACAGCAAGTCGCCGCACCTTGTGTCATTAGCCGGACTGGCACATAGGAAATCATCGAGGTAATGTGCAACCCCGTGACCGCCTGACGCAGACTCCACGCACCAATGAAGAAAAGTGCTAAAGCGCTCGAAAAATGAGCATGAAACGGAACATCCCATCGGCAGACATTTGTCGATGAAATACTCCGCCCCAATCCGGAAACCCATAAAATGGAATGAGTCCGGATGCAATGGCAGTAATCTAAAGGCTGACTCAACATCAATCTTAGCCATGAGGGCCCCGCTCCCGTAGCTGCGGACCATCTCAAGCGCTTCGTCAAATGACTGATACACCACCGAGCAACAAGCCGGTGGTATTGCGTCGTTGACCGATGCCCCTGGCGGGTAAGAAAGATGCTGGATGAGCCGAAAAGCGCCTGGAGTCTTCTTCGGTACCACCCCGACCGGGGAGATGACCAAGTCATCCACCGGGGGTGACCTAAACGGCCCCTCCATCCTGCCCAACTGGACCTCCTTGTCCACCTTCTCCCGCAGCACCGTTGGCAAAGCTCGGGCAGACTGGAGGTTCCTCTGCGCGCGCACGGACACCTCGCTTGCAACAGGCAAGCGAAAACCAAACTTAAAACCGTCTAACAAAAATTTTGCATCCCTTTTATTTGGATACAGATCCAACCACTTACCCATCGTTTCCAGCTTAACTGGCGTTGGGGCTCTGCTGAGCGGTCCCGCTCGCGGCCTGCTTCGGGTATGGTTGTTTCCCCCGATTTCCCTGTCGCCCCCCTTTGAAACAAGAGGAGGCTGGGTGGGCTCCACCACACTGCTGGCAAGAGTGACGAAAACGACACTGTTTGCCAAAGGAACATGTTCCGCTGTTAAAAGCGAAGCATTTCCCTCGAGGGGCAGACCGCCCGCCCACGCGAACGGCCAATCCGCCTGTCTTGGCAAATCCCCCGTCCGCGCCCGTTCCCTGCGCTGATGACCCCGCGCGACGCCCACCTGCTCCTTGTTTCTGGGTTTCCTCCTCCCGCTGGGATGCCCGGGTCACTTTGAGCCAGACCTCCACGTCCTTGAACCCAAAATCCATGACCCGTAGCCCGTCCTGCTTCTCCCGAAACTCTTGGTCATATCGCCGCCATTCCGAGCCCGAGGATGTGCGCTGCATGTCGTGCACGAGATGAAGGTACCGGATGATATTCATGTGCTCTTCCGGCCTATCCTCCAAATAGCATGCCGCAAACACCCAGAAACCGGCCAGCCAATTATCAAAAGACCGGAAAGCTTCTGTCGCCATGCCCTTCGTAGCGGCCGCCGCTTTGTATTCCTTCTTCATGGCCTTAGTCAAGCCGAATAAGTCCACGAAGTCACCCCTACGTATCTTCTTGCGGCAGCTGTCTCGCAGCCCCCGCATAACTGCGGTGTACTCGCAGCGCACTACCCCAGGCAGATCGCGCCGCTTCTTCGCCCTACGCTCCTCCTCACTAATTCGCTTGCGCCGCTTACACCTCTTCTGCTGTTTTGCTGCCCTTTTGGCAAATTTTTCGGCCTCCTTCCTTGCCCTAGCAGTACTATCAGCGTCGGACGCTTGCGACGCCAAAGAAGAGGAGGAGGAGGAAGACGAAGAGCTATGCGAACTCGAGCTCGCGGTGGAAATTGATATAGACTGTACCAACTCACCGGATGCCATCGACTTCTCCGACCCGGATTCTTCGTTTTCTTCAGCCCAATCATCGTCCACCACGAAATCTGCCAAATCCCTTTCCTCTCGGCCCTCTGTGGAAGACAAAACAGAAGAGGGCCCGGCCCGTGCTTGCGGCGCACGCCGGGCACCCCGCGTGGAATGCGCAGTGACCGCGCGCCCCTGCTGCTCCCGGTCTGACCTTAGCTCCAGCTCCGCCGCGGCGGCCCCCAGCTCTCGGCAGGCTCGTGCCACCCGCTGCGCCGCTGATGCCCTCCGTTTGCCAGACCCCCTGCCTCCCGCAGACTGGTCGGAATCCGCCATTGCCCTAGGGGAGGCCACTGCAGCTAACGGCCCCAGAGCCTCCACCACCGTGGCCAGCGCCGACGCTATGGCCCCAGGAGGATCACGTGCGGCGCGACCCCCGGAAACGCCGCCCAAAGGACGACCTGTTCTTGGTTGGGCGTGAGCCCGCGCCCACCGACCGCCCGATGCGACCCGGGGACCCTGCCCCTCATGTTCTGACCCGAAAGCAAGTGCCCCCCGGCCGGCCCAATCGCTCTCAATTTCCGATCCTTCGCCTTCCCTCTCTAGGGAAGCAGAAGAATCCCCCGGCCCTGGGGAGGACCCGCTGTCGTGCGCAGCGGCCCGTGCCGCGGCCCTGCGGCCGCGGCCCTGCGGCCGCTGACCCATTCCCTGTCTCCCCTCCCGCCGCGGGACCCGCTGCGCCCCGCCTCTGCAGTGCTGGTGTGGGGAGTCACGGGGACCAGCTGCGCCACCGCGCGTGCTCCCCCGCGCGTCACCTGACCCGCGGAGTGCGCACGCGCATGCTGCTCCCGGCCACCCCTTGCAGCTCCTGCCGTGTCCCCCTCTCCTATTGTCCTCTCTATGCGCCCAGCGCTGCCTACCCGAGGCATACGCTGCACCCCCCTTGTGTACTCTCTCCCCCTGCCGGATTCCGGCATCCGGGGAGTAGAAACGGGTGGCCTGTGTGCTGGTGGCGCCGCTGCGCGCACACGTGCGCGGCCGTCGGCGTCCGGAGCGAGCGTGGGCGCGCGCGCACCCCGAGCGCGCGTCCCACGTCCTCCCGCCATCGGGCTCTCCTCAGCCGCCGCGCGAGGCTCCTGCACAGGCCCCGCGCGGCGACCGCCAGCTCCTCGTCCGGTCCTCTCCCCCCGCCCGGCACTAACGATCGACCGTGCCAAGGAAGGAGGGCTAGATCCTGCAACTACCGGGCTCCCCCCGCGGCGCGCACGCGCGCGCCCGCGGGCGCCCGACACGGTCCCGGACCCGGCGGCTCCCGGAGGGGACGGCCGCCGCCCGCCAACCGTCGAGCGGCTTGAAGGGACCCCTGGTCCCCCATGCCGCCCGCGTCCGGACGGAGTGACCGATTCGGCTGCCGGCGGCGAACCCGCCCGAGCCCTGCTTGAGGTGCCCGCGGCCGAGTTTGTGAATGCCCCTAGGGACGGAGCCCCGTCCCCCATGCTGCCCACTGCAGCCTCAGGGCCCGCTCGACCGTCTGACCCACGGTACCGAGCCGGGGCCCTTAGAACACGCTGGGGCCGAGCAGCCATATTAGCAGTTAATAATATGAGGAGAGGGGGAGTATAAACTTTGAGGTAGGGGTTACTCTGTTTGCACCCTACGTATCTTGAAGGAGAAACAAAATTTGTCTGCTATGCAGCACTCACCTAAAAGCAAATCCACCAAGAGAACTAAGATGGCCTCACCTTCCCTATATATATCAAACCCTCCCCCTAAAGAAGGCTGTACTTTCCTCACAGCTAGGTCCACTCCTCCCCAGATGTTTAACTCTTTCCTCTCCTATACAGTCAATACTCTCTCCGTAAAACTTGTGCTCGCTACTTCACGCAACCTTGCGTAAGCACGCAACCGTGTGCGTTCTTGCGCCACGTGCGCGTTTCCGTACGCTCACCTCACACACTCTTTCTACCGTACCATGGGCCTAATTCTGAGTTGATCGCAGCAGCAAGTTTGTTAGCAATTGGGCAAAACCATGTGCAGTGCAGAGAGAGTTAGATTTGGGTGGGGTGTATTCAAACTGAAATCTAAATTGCAGTGTAAAAATAAAGCAGCCAGTATTTACCCTGCACAGAAACAAAATAACCCACCCAAATCTAACTCTTTCTGCACATGTTATATCTGTCTCCCCTGCAGTGCACATGGTTTTGCCCAATTGCTAACAAACTTAATGCTGCGTTCAACTCAGATTACCCCCCATGTGTACACCGTGAGTTCGCACCTAAATATTCTACACTTATCATGATCAATGTAAGCAATGCAGCAAATTTGTATTTCTACTGCTCACTACACAATACACCTTTGTTCCTTACACACGCTGGAAGTCGCCCACATGGGTAATCTTCCGTTGAGTGCTGCCTAAACTTTTAGGTCAGAACTGAGAGTTGTATTTGTTCTACAATTTACCCACTTAAACAAATACGCAAAAAGTATAACAAATAAACATATCCGATTCTATGCAGATCTATAATGACTATTGACTATAATTTAAATGCTATGATTCAGATTGGATAGCTATCTTGCAGAACATACACTGATATAAATATACATATTTTATATAATTTTATATATATATATATATATATATATATACATACACACACACACCACTTGACTCTCATAGAACCTCCACACAGCACATGTATTCGTCCACACATGCTGAATGAATGCAGTTTCTACAGAGCCTCTAATTTCCATATCAACAGATGTTCATATGCTTGTTGTACCAGCTGGTTGAACAGGTTCATTAACATTTCAATTGAGCAAACAGAGGGTTAACAAATCCTGGGAAAAAAAAAACCCTCTTCATCTGTGTGTAATTCTTACATTAAGCCAAGTATTTATCTCACTACTTCTCTCTCTAGGCCCAATTGAAACACTATTTATAATTGACTATGGCATGGGTAATTAAATTCATTGGTAGCTTTTAAATGGTGTTGCATTTGTACATATATATTGTGTATTTGTGACAAAGGAAACAGATTGCTTTAAACACACTGAAAGTCAGCTTTTAGCTAAGTGGATAGAGAGTGGCCTTCCTAAAATAGCCACTGCTCCTCCCCCTTATTCCCAGCCATGTGCATGGACAAAATGGTGGTCACACCATGCGGCCAGAAATACAAACACTAACTCCTTTGTCACAAATGAATCACAAGCTATACAAGCACCGGAAGTCTGTTACTTCAGGCCTGCATTAGCAGTTTGCGTATAGGCCGCAGCATGCTAACACAGCTATATCATACCTATGCACCAACCTTTAAATGCTCTTTAAATTTACTTAACAGATAAACAATCCAATTTGAATTAAACACATATGACTTATTGAAACTTTCATTTAGCAACAAAAAAATACGCTGTAGCATTTCAAATATTGTGCATTTTTGTCACACTAACGCAACAAAGAAATATATTGTCCCTTGAATTTCATATCAGCGCCTTACGGATAACACAAAAAAAGCAAATGGCATGCGGTTCAGCAGCATCTAGATGCTTCCATCTTTAGCTGGTAGACCACAGCAGAGTCTGTACAGTGCATAATTAAGTACGTGATATCGCGGACGTGGCCCCCAACTGAGAATGTCTAGATTATTTCCTAATAAATATTTAAAATGCCAGCGTTAATATATGCTGCGGACGCATGGCGCATCTTATTACCATATACGATAAAAGTGCGCTGTACATCGCAAACACTACATCCCTTAAGAGAAAACAAGCACTCGCACATATAGGCTGAGGTCCAATGCCCAGAGATGTATATATTTGACATTAAAAGGGTATGAATACAATATAACACATGTACAGTATATGGTTACAGTGTTACAATTACACAGGAAGCAGTTGTAGTAACATAAAGATCAATTACATCCACAGCCAGCATACATTACCCTGTCCCTCAATGCACTGTCCTCTCCATCTTTGAATCTGCCTCAACAGCAACTAAACAACAGCAAACAGCAGTTCTTGGGTGAGGACAATCACCTATATCCTGTGTATTAGGGGAAGTACATGTCTGGGACTGAGTCTTCTGTTATTGGTCCAGGGGAGGGAAATCTCTCATTCATGATGTGTCATTGGTCAGTGTGAGGGCTTTTGTTCTAGGTAGCTGGCCCATGTGTTTGCCCCCAGGGCCATGCTGTGGAGCTAGTTTCAAGTCTTCAAGAAGTCTTTTGTTCACTTTAGAATTGTGGCTTCATATTCCTACATTTAATCATAACTAATCGTTGCAATGTGCTACAATCTAACCATTGCCATCAAATCAATCCACACATTCTCTTGATCATTTTGACACTAAGCATGATATAATTATCTTGTTCCATCCCAATAATACACATATATCTGGTTTTACACTCTATTATATTAATACCATATAATACAAGTCTGTTGCTGGACATATTTTATCTATGTGTAATTTATGTATTTTATGAAATAAGTGTCTGTGTGCATCTTTATGGCGTTTCTCAGTGATTGCGCCTTTTACCGTATATACACCCACCATGCTGCAACACGCATGCCGTGCGACTCTATGCATGATGTACGGTAAAGAAGCATGGTGCATCCATACACGTCAATTGCGTCCTTACGCTACCACCGGGAAGCGCCAGTCTGTGTGTAGTTTGTATTGTCTTCTTTTTCCGACTTCGACAGTCCACCCTTTGATAGTCAACAAAACTATCAAAACTGTCACACTAAACATAATTACAAAAAAATATTTCAAACACATAATCGGTGACCTAGATACACGTATGTATTCATTTCGCAAATCAGACATTGACTATATTTGGGGAAGGCAGGGAGGAGGACGGGACATCCTCTATATGCACTCAGTGGTCATGGGACCACTGGTTGGGTGTGGGATGACATTCAACCTATAGAGTATGCTGGGACAGTGCTATGGTCTATGATGTCTGATTTGAACGAACGTTGCACACATACATGCACCTACATCTTTGTACACTGATGTTCGGATTCGATAGAGGTTTTGCTGAGTAGAGGGAGAAAATACAAACAAATCGTGAAAGAGACATATCAAATTTTCATGGTATATATTCCTATCACTCCCTGAACATTGTTTCCATTTCTGGATCGTATGCTAGGTCTGTTTCATCATTGAACAAGGGTTATTATCTCAGGTAGTATAATAAGTGTCTGTGTGCATCTTTATGGCGTTTCTCAGTGATTGCGCCTTTTACCGTATATACACCCACCACGCTGCAACACGCACGCCGTGCGACTCTATGCATGATGTACGGTAAAGAAGCATGGTGCATCCATACACGTCAATTGCGTCCTTACCCTACCACCGAGAAGCGCTAGTCTGTGTGTAGTTTGTATTGTCTTCTTTATCCGACTTCGACAATTTGCTCCCAAACTCTGGAAAAATCTGTTGTTTTTTTAACCAATTTGTCTGAACAGTGTCGGACTGGGGCCTGAAGGGCCCACCGGCAAAATGCAGTGGTAGGGGCCCATGTTTAAGGGTGTGGCCAGTAATTAGTGGAGGTGTGACCAACCACCACAGAGGCTCTGCCAACCATTACAGAGTACATGGGTTGGGCCCCTTCATAAGTATATATATAGTTAATACTGCTAGTGCATGCATGATAATGTACCAGATAAATAACAGTAAAGCGCTGGAGAAAATACACCATAGTCCTGTGCAGTATAATGTAACATATGTATAATGTATAATTAAAGTGTACTAGGATAGAGTCTGGAACCTAATCCCTAGAGGAGGAGGTGCGCCCACAGACAGTGGGGCCCACCGGGGTTCCCCTGTTCCCCTGTGGGCCAGTCCAACCCTGTGTATGAAGGACAGGTTTTGTCCATTTTTTCAGTGATTGAGAGCAAATGGTAAATTGTCATTTGCTCTCGTTCACTAGCAAATTTTCATTCCAACCAGCCAGATCTGCCAGATAATTGTACAGTGTACGCCTGGCTTAACCAACTTTCTCTAACGTCCTAGAGGATGCTGGGAACTCCGTAAGGACCATGGGGAGAGACGGGCTCCGCAGGAGACATGGGCACATTAAGAAAGAATTTACTTCCTGGTGTGCACTGGCTCCTCCCTCTCTGCCCCTCCTCCAGACCTCAGTTTGATTCTGTGCCCAGAGGAGCTGGGTGCTTTTCAGTGAGCTCTCCTTAGTTTGCTGATAGAAAGTTTTTTTGTTAGGTTTTTTATTTTCAGGGAGCTCTGCTGGCAACAGACTCCCTGCATCGTGGGACTGAAGGGAGAGAAGCAGCCCTACTCTCTGAAGCTAGGTCCTGCTTCTTAGGCTACTGGACACCATTAGCTCCAGAGGGATCGGTATGCAGGATCTCACCCTCGCCGTCCGTCCCAGAGCCGCGCCGCCGTCCCCCTCGCAGAGCCGGAAGACTGAAGCCGGGTGAGTATGAGAAGCAAGAAGAATTCACAGACGGCAGAAGACTTTGTGATCTTCACTGGAGGTAACGCACAGCACTGTAGCTGTGCGCCATTGCTCCACACACCTACACATACTCCGGTCACTGTTAGGGTGCAGGGCGCAGGGGGGGGCGCCCTGGGCAGCATTTGGGACCTCACTCTGGCAAATGAACACATATATACAGCTGGGCACTGTATATATGTAGGAGCCCCTGCCAAAGAAATAAAATTTAAGCGGGACAGAAGCCCGCCGCCGAGGGGGCGGAGCATCTCCCTCAGCACTCACCAGCGCCATTTTTTCTCCACAGCACGCTGAGAGGAAGCTCCCCAGGTTCTCCCCTGCTGATACACGGTAGAAGAGGGTTGAAAAGAGAGGGGGGGCACATAATTAGGCGCAAAAAAGTATATAAACAGCAGCTACTGGGTAAACATTAAGTTACTGTGTTATTCCTGGGTTATATAGCGCTGGGGTGTGTGCTGGCATACTCTCTCTCTGTTTCTCCAAAGGGCCTCATGGGGGAACTGTCTTCAGAAAGGACATTCCCTGTGTGTGTGGTGTGTCGGTACGCTTGTGTCGACATGTCTGATGTGGAAGGCTATGTGGGAGAGGAGCGGGAGCAAATGAATGTGGTGTCTCCGCCGACGGCGCCGACACCTGATTGGATGGATATGTGGAAGGTTTTAAATGATAATGTTAATTCTTTGCATAAAAGATTAGACAAGGCTGATGCATTGGGACAGGCAGGGTCTCAACCCTTGCCTGATCCTATGTCGCAGGGACTGTCGGGGTCTCATAAGCGCCCACTATCCCAAATTGTTGACACAGATACCGCCATGGATTCTGACTCCAGTGTCGATTACGATGATGCAAAGTTACAGCCAAAGTTGGCTAAATCACTCCGATATATGATTATAGCAATTAAGGTAGTTTTGCACATCACAGAGGAAACCCCTGTCCCTGACACAAGGGTTTATATGTATAAGGGAAAGAAACCTGAGGTAACTTTTCCCCCCTCACACGAACTGAATGAGTTATGTGAAAAAGCTTTGGAATCTCCAGATAAAAAACTGCATATTTCCAAACGGATTCTTATGGCGTATCCTTTCCCGCCAACGGACAGGTTTCGATGGGAATCCTCCCCTAGGGTGGACAAAGCTTTAACACGCTTATCCAAAAAGGTAGCCCTGCCGTCCAGGATACGGCTACCCTCAAGGATGCTGCTGATCGCAAACAGGAGGGTACCCTGAAGTCCATTTATACACATTCAGGTACCTTGCTCAGACCGGCAATCGCGTCAGCCTGGGTCTGTAGTGCAGTAGTTGCATGGACTGATACCTTATCAGAGGAGTTTGATACCCTAGATAGGGATACTGTTTTATTGACCCTGGGGCATATTAAAGACGCTGTCCTTTATATGAGAGATGCTCAAAGAGACATTAGTCTGCTGGGTTCTAGAATAAACGCTATGTCAATTTCTGCCAGAAGGGTCCTGTGGACTCGGCAATGGACAGGTGATGCAGACTCTAAACGACATATGGAGGTTTTACCTTACAGGGGTGAGGAATTGTTCGGGGAAGGTCTCTCGGACCTGGTCTCCACAGCTACGGCTGGAAAGTCAAATTTTTTGCCTTATTTTCCCTCACAGCCTAAGAGAGCACCGCATTATCAAATGCAGTCCTTTCGTTCACAAAGAAACAAGAAAGTCCGAGGTGCGTTCTTTCTTGCCAGAGGGAGGGGCAGAGGAAAGAAGCTGCACAATACAGCTGGTTCCCAGGAACAGAAGTCCTCCCCGGCCTCTACAAAATCCACTGCATGACGCTGGGGCTCCACTGGCGGATTCGGGGCCAGTGGGGGCGCGTCTTCGGAATTTCAGCCACATGTGGGTTCACTCCCAGGTGGATCCCTGGGCAATAGAAATTGTGTCTCAGGGTTACAAGCTGGAATTCGAAGAGGTGCCTCCTCGCCGGTTTTTCAAATCGGCCCTACCGTCTTCCCCCCTAGAGAGGGAGATAGTGTTAAATGCAATACAAAAATTGTATCTTCCGCAGGTGGTGGTCGAGGTTCCCCTCCTTCAACAGGGAAGGGGTTAATATTCGACCATGTTTGTGGTTCCAAAACCGGACGGTTCGGTCAGACCCATATTGAATTTAAAATCTCTGAACCTATACTTGAAGATGTTCAAGTTCAAGATGGAAACACTAAGAGCGGTCATCGCCAGCCTGGAAGGGGGGGATTTTATGGTGTCACTGGACATAAAGGATGCGTACCTTCATGTCCCCATTTATCCACCTCATCAGGCGTACCTAAGATTTGCGGTACAGGACTGTCATTACCAATTTCAGACGTTGCCGCTTGGTCTCTTAACGGCTCCGGGGATTTTCACCAAGGTAATGGCGGAAATGATGGTGCTCCTGCGCAAGCAGGGTGTCACAATTATCCCGTACTTGGACGATCTCCTCATAAAAGCGAGATCAAGAGAGCAGTTGCTGAACAGCGTATCTCTTTCACTGAAAGTGTTACAACAACACGGCTGGATTCTCAATATCCCAAAGTCGCAGTTGGTTCCTACGACTCGTCTGCCTTTCTTGGGCATGATTCTGGACACGACCCAGAAAAGGGTTTATCTTCCGATAGAAAAAGTCCAGGAACTTATGACTCTGATCAGGGACCTTTTGAAATCCAGACAGGTGTCCGTGCATCATTGCACTCGAGTCCTGGGAAAGATGGTGGCCTCATACAAGGCCATTCCCTTTGGCAGGTTCCATGCGAGGACTTTCCAATGGGATCTGTTGGACAAGTGGTCCGGATCACATCTACAGATGCATCGGTTGATCACCCTGTCCCCCAGGGCCAGGGTGTCGCTCCTGTGGTGGCTGCAGAGTGCTCACCTTCTCGAGGGCCGTAGATTCGGCATTCAGGATTGGATCCTGGTGACCACGGACGCAAGCCTCCAAGGTTGGGGAGCAGTCACACAGGGAAGAAATTTCCAGGGTCTTTGGTCAAGTCAAGAGACTTGTCTGCACATCAACATCCTGGAACTAAGGGCCATATACAACGCCCTACGTCAAGCGGAGGCCTTACTTCGCGACCAACCAGTTCTGATCCAGTCAGACAACATCACCGCAGTAGCTCATGTAAACCGACAAGGCGGCACAAGGAGCAGAGCGGCAATGGCGGAAGCTACCAGGATTCTTCGCTGGGCGGAGAATCATGTAAGCGCACTGTCAGCAGTGTTCATTCTGGGAGTGGACAACTGGGAAGCAGACTTCCTCAGCAGACACGACCTACACCCGGGAGAGTGGGGACTTCATCCAGAAGTCTTCGCACAGTTTGTGAGTCGGTGGGAACTGCCACAGATAGACATGATGGCGTCCCGCCTCAACAAAAAGCTACAGAGGTATTGCGCCAGGTCCAGAGACCCTCAGGCAGTAGCGGTAGACGCCCTCGTGACACCGTGGGTGTTCCGGTCTGTCTATGTATTTCCTCCTCTTCCTCTCATACCCAAGGTGTTGAGAATAGTAAGAAGAAAAGGAGTGAGAACAATCCTTGTTGTTCCAGATTGGCCACGACGGACCTGGTATCCAGATCTGCAGGAAATGCTCACGGAAGATCCGTGGCCTCTTCCTCTACGGCAGGACCTGTTGCAACAGGGACCCTGTCTGTTCCAAGACTTACCGTGGCTGCGTTTGACGGCATGGCGGTTGAACGCCGGATCCTAGTGGAAAAAGGTATTCCGGTTAAGGTTATCCCTACGCTGATAAAGGCTAGGAAGGAAGTAACAGCAAAACATTATCACCGTATATGGCGAAAATATGTTCTTGGTGTGAGGCCAGGGATGCTCCTACGGAAGAATTCCATCTGGGCCGTTTCCTTCACTTCCTACAAACTGGAGTGGATTTGGGCCTTAAATTAGGCTCCATTAAGGTCCAGATTTCGGCCCTATCCATTTTCTTTCAAAAAGAATTGGCTTCTCTCCCAGAAGTTCAGACTTTTGTTAAGGGAGTACTGCATATTCAGCCTCCGTTTGTGCCTCCGGTGGCGCCTTGGGACCTTAATGTGGTCTTGGACTTCCTAAAGTCACACTGGTTTGAACCATTGAAAATGGTGGAGTTGAAATATCTCACTTGGAAGGTGGTCATGTTATTAGCCCTAGCTTCGGCTAGGCGAGTGTCGGAATTAGCGGCTTTATCACATAAAAGCCCCTATCTGGTTTTCCATATGGATAGAGCGGAATTGCGGACACGTCCTCAGTTCCTGCCAAAAGTGGTTTCATCCTTTCATATGAACCAACCTATTGTGGTGCCTGTGGCTACACGGGACTTAGAGGATTCCGAGTCCCTTGATGTGGTCAGGGCTTTGAAGATTTATGTAGCCAGGACGGCTAAAGTCCGAATAACAGAAGCACTGTTTGTTCTGTATGCAGCCAACAAGCTTGGTGGCCCTGCTTCAAAGCAGACTCTTGCTCGCTGGATCTGTAACACGATTCAGCAAGCGCATTCTACGGCTGGTTTGCCGTTACCAAAATCGGTCAAGGCCCATTCCACTAGGAAAGTGGGCTTTTCTTGGGCGGCTTCTGGGTCTCGGCACTACAGCTGTGTCGAGCTGCTACTTGGTCGGGTACAAACACCTTTGTAAAATTCTATAAGTTTGATACCCTGGCTGAGGAGGACCTCATGTTTGCTCAATCGGTGCTGCAGAGTCATCCGCACTCTCCCGCCCGTTTGGGAGCTTTGGTATAATCCCCATGGTCCTTACGGAGTACCCAGCATCCTCTAGGACGTTAGAGAAAATAAGATTTTACTTACCGGTAAATCTATTTCTCGTAGTCCGTAGAGGATGCTGGGCGCCCGTCCCAAGTGTGGACTTCTTCTGCAATACTTGTATATAGTTATTGCTTCAATAAGGGTTACGTTATTGTTGCATCGGGCGTGAACTGATGCTATGTTATTGTCATACTGTTTACTGGATTGCTATCACAAGTTATACGGTGTGATTGGTGTGGCTGGTATGAATCTTGCCCTTGGATTAACAAAAATCCTTTCCTCGTACTGTCCATCTCCTCTGGGCACAGTTCTCTAACTGAGGTCTGGAGGAGGGGCAGAGAGGGAGGAGCCAGTGCACACCAGGAACTAAATTCTTTCTTAAAGTGCCCATGTCTCCTGCGGAGCCCGTCTCTCCCCATGGTCCTTACGAAGTTCCCAGAATCCTCTACGGACTACGAGAAATAGATTTACCGGTAAGTAAAATCTTATTTTTTCATCAGACCAGCCAACCAGTAAAATTGTTCATCAGACCAGCCAGCTTCTCTCCAACTTGTGATGTCACAGAAGTAAGCGGACAGTGCTTGCACACTTCTACATTTTTTAAATAAAGAGATTTGTTTTTATTATTTCAATAAAACTGGGGTATTTCGCTAATGTCCTAGAGGATGCTGGGGTCCACATTAGTACCATGGGGTATAGACAGGTCCACCAAGAGCCATTGGCACTTTAAGAGTAAGAGTGTGGGCTGACTCCTCCCTCTATGCCCCTCCTACCAGTCTCAGTTTAGAAATTGTGCCTGGAGGAGCCGGTCACATCTAGGGGAGCTCTCCTGAGCTTTCCTGGAAAAAGTTTATTTTAGAGTTTGTTATTTTACAGCGTGGGACTAAGAGGGGGAGCAGTGTCCGCCTGCGTGGTCTGAGCCACTGACTCCGCTGACTGGACACTGTGCTCCAGAGGGGGTGATCGGTCTCCGCAACAGGGGAACCGCTCACCCCAGCAGCATGCCGCTGACCCTTTACAGAGCTGAAGGATGTGGTGAGTTAGTCACCGACCCCCCTAGCAAGCGGGTAGTCAGTGTGAAGATGGCGGCAACAGGGGTGGGAGCGCGGTATTAACCGCTCTCCCGGATGGTTACCAGAGGCACACTGTGTGGCGCTGTGAAGGGCGCCCTGGGCCAGCGCTTACCCCTCACACTTGGTCAGCAAGCCTGTCGGACCCCAGGGATCCAGCCAGCACAACTCCTCAGACCAAAACTTAAACACAGTTGAGCGGGAAGACAGCACCGGGAAAGAGGCAGAGCTTCTCCTCAGAGCGGACCTGCAGCGTTCCAGCGCCATTTTCCTCCATGCTGCAAGCAGAAGGAAGATCATCATACACTCCACAGCAGCTCCAGTTACTTTACCGGTACCAGGGGGTTGTTGAAGGGGGAGAGGCTGAATTCTTGACTGTGTGTCCTATTAAGGAGCACAAGTCAGCGCTGGTAAGAGGTGTCTCTTAGTTTAGAAAGCGCTGGTGTGGGTTGGCTCCAATCTCTGTCTCTCTCTTGCCATTCTTGGTGGGGAAACTCTATCTTAATCCATCCTGTGTGTGTGTGGTCTGTTTGGTGGTCATTAGCAGCGATGTCCAGGGATACAGTGTCATATGCTGCAGAGGATTTATCCTCCCAGGATGATAACATTCCATGCAACCATTTAGCACTGGTTTGGCACAGATTCCAGCAAGGGAACCAGAGTGGTTTTGCTCTATCAGGTCTTGGATTTCCCAGATTTCTGACAAGGTTACCAGTAATGAGTCGGCAACCCAGGTCTTACAGTCCTCTATGGCTGTGTGGACCTTGTCAGGTACCTCTGGTCACCCCGCTATATATCCCCACAAACGTGCGCTTGTGCAGGTAACACAAGATGACACGGATACCGATTCTGACACTACAGATGGTGACGGGGATGTGTTGTGGGGGTCCGCATCTCTTGCAAGGGGGGTGCAGCTGTTGATAGAGGCGATGAGGGATGTGTTAAATGTTAATGATACCACACCTGAGCAGGTTGAGGAGGGTTTCTACACTGAAAACAGGAAAGCTTCGCTAACCTTTCCTGCATCAATGCTATATTTGAAAAGGCCTGGGTGAATCCTGAAAAGAAGTTTCAGATCCCTAAAAGGGTTCTAGTAGCTTTTCCTTTCCCTGAGGAGGATAGGAAAAAGTGACGCTATTGTTGACGCATCTGTATCCAAACTCTCAAAGAAGGTGGTTTTACTGGTACCGGGATCTACCGCTTTAAAGGAGCCGGCTGATAGAAAGATTGATAATAATCTGAAGTCAGTGTACACTGCTTCAGGGACCATCTTACGTCCCACTATTGCTAGTGTATGGCTTGCTAAGGCTAGAGTGAAATGGTCGGCTGCCTTGATGGAGGATTTGGATACGATGGATAGGGATGACGTTGCATTGTACTTGCGTAACATTCATGATTCTGCAGGTTTCATGGTGGAATCTATGAAAGACCTGGGTTCCATGGCTGCGGGAATGTCTGTTTCAGCTCGACGGGGACTGTGGCTCCGCCAATGGTCGGCCGACACGGAATCCATAAAGAGTGTGGAGTCGCTAAACCTAAACAGGACAAGCTCTCTTTGGGGAAGCCCTGGATGCGTGGACATCTACTGCTACTGCATGTAAGTCTCCGTATCTTCCCTCAGTAGCTCCTGCTCTGAAGAGATCCTTCTTCTCAGCTTCGCAGCAGTCCTTTCGGCCCAACAAGACCAGAAAGGCCAAGTCTTCCGGTTCCTTCTTCAGGGGAGGTAAGGTTAAGTCCAAGAAGCCTGCCGCTGCAGGTTCCCAAGAACAAAAGCCTGCTTTGGGTACCCCTAAGTCCTCCGCATGACGGTGGACGGGACGGCCCAGAGGTGGGGCCCGTGGGGGCGAGACTCAGGCAGTTCAGTCATGTCTGTGTCTCCTCCGGCCTGGATCCCTGGGTGGTGGATATTGTCTCTCAGGGATACAGGATGGAATTTCAAAGTCTCCCTTCTCATCGCCGAAACCGGATGGTTCGGTCAGGCCCATCCTGAATCTAAAATCTTTTAACCCCTTTCTAAAGGAGTTCAAGTGCAAGATGGAGTCTCTCAGGGCGGTGATAGCAGATCTGGAAGAGGGGGAATTCCTGGTATCCCTGGATATCAAAGATGCTTACCTGCACATTCCGATCTGGCTGCCGCATCAGGCTTATCTCCGAGTCGTATTGCTGGACTGTCATTTTCAGTTTCAGGCTCTGCCGTTCGGCCTCTCCACGGCACAGAGGGTATTTACCAAGGTTATGGCGGAGATGATGATGCTACTCCGAAAACAGGGTGTGAACATCAATCCTTATATGGACGATCTCCTGATAAAGGCATCGTCCAGGGAAAGGTTGCGGCAATCCATTGTTCTTACATCACGGTTGCTTCAGAGTCATGGGTGGATTCTGAATTTTCCAAAGTCACATTTGGAACCGACCCGGAGATTGTCATTTCTGGGAATGATCCTGGATACGGAAGTACAGCGGGTGTTCCTTCTGTGGGACAAGGCGTTGGTGATCCAATCCATGGTCCGGGATGTCTTGAAGCCACCCCGGGTGTCGGTTCATCAATGCATTCGCCTATTGGGAAAGATGTCCAGTATGGGAGGTTTCATGCTCGGACCTTCCAACTGGATCTCCTGGACAAGTGGTCGGGATCTCACCTCCACATGCATCAGAGAATTCGTCTATCGCCAGGGGCGAGGATATCACTCCTATGGTGGCTCCAATTGCCTCACCTGCTGGAGGGCCGCAGGTTCGGAATTCAGGACTGGGTCCTGCTAACAACGGATGCGAGCCTCCGGGGCTGGGGAGCAGTCACTCAAGGGGTGACCTTCCAGGGAAGATGGTCAAGCCTAGAAGCCGGCCTGACAATCAACATTCTGGAACTAAGAGCCGTCTACAACAGTCTTCTTCAGGCGGCCCCTCTTCTAAGAAACCGGGCCATTCAAGTACAGTCAGACAACGTAACAACAGTGGTTTACATAAAACGACAGGGCGGAACGAAGAGCAGAGCGGTGATGTCAGAGGTCACAAGAATACTCCTCTGGACGGAAAAGCATGCCTTGGTGCTGTCAGCCATCTTCATTCCGGGAGTAGACAACTGGGAAGCAGACTTCCTCAGCAGAAACGATCTCCATCTGGGAGAGTGGGGCCTCCATCTGGAGGTGTTCAATTAGGTTGGGAAGTAATAGATCGCACAGACGTATATTATGTTAAACTTTTGTTTATTTGTTGTTGTCCTTTCCCCATTTAGACAATAATTAATCTAAAAAGTATATAACAATATATCTATAGGGAGGTGCACCTGGAATAGGGGTTGAATATAGAGACAAATAGAGAGAAAAAAGTATTCCTTGAATAGGGCACACAGGGACTAATACTGTTGGAATTTACTGCAAGTCATTAACCCTTTAGGATAATGACCACTAATATTAAAATATAACTTTTATTGAATATCATTAATAGCTAGCGAAATATGTGAAGTGAACTGTGAAAAAATTGTGAAAAACTATATATAGTGATGTAAAAAGCTAACCACTGTATATATAAGATTGATTTATAATTCCTTATTAGGATAAATTCCTAGTCGTTGACAAAGTATATTGTCACAATGTGACGATCGAATGGGGAATGTATTGTGATTTATTAAACTTATTGTTGGTCCAGATATCACACACGGAAGCTGTGACTATACTTCAATTAATTGCACAGTTTCCTGTTGATGGTATCAGTGTCGTCATTAGCAGTGATTAATATTCTTGTGTGTTAGACAGTAACCATCATGTTTTATTCTTAATTATGTACACCGTATGATATCTCACAATACTAATCTAACTCCACATTAACATTTCTCCACTATTCATAATCACTCCATAAATGGAAAAACTGTTATGAACGACTGCACGAACCTACAATTCCAATAGCTGGATGTATTTGGGATTAGTTACTGTGCATGTCTAATCCACCGCAGGCATGAGCCCACTGCTAATATATTGTGCAGCGCATGTATAGTGATTGGTCCTGACTAAATATATGTGGGATATAAGCTTGATTATCAGAGTCCTATTGCCAACAGCCTTACATTTAATGATCTGCGGCTAAATTAGCAGCTGTAAACTCGATCTCATTAGGCTATTCAAAGGTAGCTCAGTATTCCCGCTACCCGCGGCTAAATTGACAGCTAATCTATGTTTGATATATTAGTCCTCAGACATATCCACAACAGCAGCCTCATATATTATCCCATATTAAATGATTCATTTATTCAAGAGGTCAGTATTCTTAAGGGAGGCAGCTCGAGACTGCTATTATTGATCACATCACCTCACACATATGTCTGTCAGTTAAACATACACTGCATCTATCATACATGTGATGTTTTGGAATTCACACGTTGTTCATATATCTTACAATATGTCCCTAGTGCATACAGTACACTAATTGGTACACAGTGAATTAAACATGAAATGAGTGAATTAATCTAAGATCACATAGTATGTTCCACTGCCTGTTATTATGAGTAGTGGTCAGTGCGGCTTCCACTTATTAGCGGCTAGATGTGTCAGCTCACTGCCGTTGCTATTGTAACATATCCATTCCGCTGCCTGCGGTCTCATCTATTCGTGCACCTACGTGCAGTCGTTCATTAGTACAGCGACATAACTATAACACCAATCATATATTCAATAATTTACAGGGCTTTCACACCCATTATCAGTGGTTTTAGCTAGATAAAAACGGACACGTTTGCACGTGTGCCGCTTAACCTAACGATCGTTTCGCTTAGAAAGCTTAATCATAGTCCTATGATTAAGCTTTCTAAGCGAAACGATCGTTAGGTTAAGCGGCACACGTGCAAACGTGTCCGTTTTTATCTAGCTAAAACCACTGATAATGGGTGTGAAAGCCCTGTAAATTATTGAATATATGATCGGTGTTATAGTTATGTCGCTGTACTAATGAACGACTGCACGTAGGTGCACGAATAGATGAGACCGCAGGCAGCGGAATGGATATGTTACAATAGCAACGGCAGTGAGCTGACACATCTAGCCGCTAATAAGTGGAAGCCGCACTGACCACTACTCATAATAACAGGCAGTGGAACATACTATGTGATCTTAGATTAATTCACTCATTTCATGTTTAATTCACTGTGTACCAATTAGTGTACTGTATGCACTAGGGACATATTGTAAGATATATGAACAACGTGTGAATTCCAAAACATCACATGTATGATAGATGCAGTGTATGTTTAACTGACAGACATATGTGTGAGGTGATGTGATCAATAATAGCAGTCTCGAGCTGCCTCCCTTAAGAATACTGACCTCTTGAATAAATGAATCATTTAATATGGGATAATATATGAGGCTGCTGTTGTGGATATGTCTGAGGACTAATATATCAAACATAGATTAGCTGTCAATTTAGCCGCGGGTAGCGGGAATACTGAGCTACCTTTGAATAGCCTAATGAGATCGAGTTTACAGCTGCTAATTTAGCCGCAGATCATTAAATGTAAGGCTGTTGGCAATAGGACTCTGATAATCAAGCTTATATCCCACATATATTTAGTCAGGACCAATCACTATACATGCGCTGCACAATATATTAGCAGTGGGCTCATGCCTGCGGTGGATTAGACATGCACAGTAACTAATCCCAAATACATCCAGCTATTGGAATTGTAGGTTCGTGCAGTCGTTCATAACAGTTTTTCCATTTATGGAGTGATTATGAATAGTGGAGAAATGTTAATGTGGAGTTAGATTAGTATTGTGAGATATCATACGGTGTACATAATTAAGAATAAAACATGATGGTTACTGTCTAACACACAAGAATATTAATCACTGCTAATGACGACACTGATACCATCAACAGGAAACTGTGCAATTAATTGAAGTATAGTCACAGCTTCCGTGTGTGATATCTGGACCAACAATAAGTTTAATAAATCACAATACATTCCCCATTCGATCGTCACATTGTGACAATATACTGTGTCAACGACTAGGAATTTATCCTAATAAGGAATTATAAATCAATCTTATATATACAGTGGTTAGCTTTTTACATCACTATATATAGTTTTTCACAATTTTTTCACAGTTCACTTCACATATTTCGCTAGCTATTAATGATATTCAATAAAAGTTATATTTTAATATTAGTGGTCATTATCCTAAAGGGTTAATGACTTGCAGTAAATTCCAACAGTATTAGTCCCTGTGTGCCCTATTCAAGGAATACTTTTTTCTCTCTATTTGTCTCGGTGTTCAATTAGGTAACAGATCTTTGGGGTCTAACCCCAAATAGACATGATGGCCTCTTGTCTCAACAAGAAGCTTCGGCGTTATTGTTCCTGGTCGAGGGACCCTCAGGCAGTGGCGGTGGACGCCCTGGTGTCTCCGTGGGTGTTCCAGTCAGTGTACGTGTTTCCACCACTCCCTCTCATCCCAAGAATCCTAAAGCTCATAAGGAGAACAAGGGTTCAAGCGATTCTCATTGCCCCAGACTAGCCAAGACGGGCTTGGTACATGGACCTTCTGGATCTACTGCAAGAAGATCCGAGGCCTCTTCCTCTTCGAGAGGACATGCTGCAGCAGGGGCCGTTCGCCTATCAAGACTTACCGCGGCTGCGTTTGACGGCATGGAAGTTGAGCACCTGATTCTTGCTCGAAAGGGTATTCCGAATGAAGTGATTCCTACCCTCATACAGGCTAGGAAAGGGGTAACGTCTAAACATTACCATCGTTTCTGGAAGAGATATGTCTCTTGTGTGAGTCCAAGAAGTTTCCTCCTCTTCGGAGTGGATATGGGGCTGAGATTGGGATCTGTGAAGGTCCAGATTTCAGCCCTGTCCATTTTCTTCCAGAAACAATTGGCTGCCCTCCCTGAGGTTCAGACCTTTCTGAAGGGAGTTCTGTATATTCAACCTCCCTTTGTGCCGCCTACGGCGCCTTGGGACCTTAACGTGGTATTGCGGTTTCTCCAGTCGGATTGGTTTGGGCCTCTACAGGAGGTGGAGTTCAAGTTTCTTACGTGGAAGGAGTTCACTTTGTTGGCTTTGGCTTCGGCCAGGCGTGTTTTCGAGCTGGGGGCTTTGACATGCAAAAGCCCTTACTTGATCTTCCATGAGGATAGGACTGAGCTCCGGACTCGTCTGCAGTTCCTTCCGAAAGTTGTTTCAGCATTTCATATCAACCAACCTGTTGTGGTGCCAGTGGCTACTGACTCCTCAATTACTTCAAAGTCCTTGGATGTCGTGAGGGCTCTGAAGATTTATGTGAAGAGAACATCTCGTCACAGGAAGTCGTACTCTCTATTTGTCCTGTACGATCCCCCAAAAATTGGGTGTCCTGCTACTAAGCAGTCTATTTCTCGCTGGATTAGGTTCACTATCCAGCACGCCTATTCTACGGTGGGAGTACCATGTCCTAATTCGGTTAAGGCCCACTCTACTCGTAAGGTGGGGTCTTCCTGGATGACTGCCCAGGGTGTCTCGGAAATGCAGCTTTGCCGAGCGGCAACTTGGTCAAGTTTGCAAGGTTCTACAAGTTCGATACTTTGGCCTCTGATGATCTGAAGTTCAGTCAATCAGTTCTGCAGGAGCCTCCGCACTCTCTCTCCCTTTCTGGGAGCTTTGGTACATCCCCATGGTACTAATCTGGACCCCAGCATCCTCTAGGACGTTAGAGAAAATAGGATTTAGGTACCTACCGGTAAATCCTTTTCTCGTAGTCCGTAGAGGATGCTGGGCACCCGCCCAGCGCTTCGTTTTCTTGCTAATTGTTATTTGGTTCAGTACCACTTTGTTTAGTTGTGTACTGCATAGTTACTGGGTAAGTAACGTTTCAGCCGTTTGGTTCAAGCTAGTTGTCTTGACGTGCCTGTATGTGTGAGCTGGTATGAATCTCACCACTATCTGTGTTAAGTCCTTCTCTCAAAGTATGTCATCTCTGAGTCTGGTAGGAGGGGCATAGAGGGAGGAGCCAGCCCACACTCTTAAACTCTTAAAGTGCCAATGGCTCCTGGTGGACCCATCTATACCTCATGGTACTAATGTGGACCCCAGCATCCTCTATGGACTACGAGAAAAGGATTTACCGGTAGGTACCAAAATCTTTTTTTTTTAGTTTATTGACTATTGTCATATATAGCTATGCGCTATAACCAGCACTATTTGACACTTAAGGGGGTACACACGGAAAGATCCATGCTTAAATTCTAGGCAATCTGACTAGATTTCTTAGAAATTAAGTACGGATCTCTCTGTGTGTAGGGTGTCGGCAACAGCGATGTGCAGTCCTGCGCGTTGCTATCGCCGACTGTAGATTTGGCATGCATGGGTGTAATGAGTGACCCCCCGTCCATCACTCACTCAGCACACATCACACTGAGTGCTGAGCGGTCTGTACTAGATTGCTCAGCACACATCTCCCCTGTGTGTACAGGGCTTTAGGGGACCATTTATCATTAAACATTTGTGGCTTATATCCTGAAAACACTGGGTTTCTGGGGTAACCACAAATATTTAGTATCACAGAAAAGTATGACTGATGAACTTTCGGACTATTGGAGCTATCTGCTGCAATCTCTCCATTACTGATTGCAACCGCAATGCCCATAGGTTGCTAAGGGAAATGTGATGCTGTCAGACTTACCAGGAATGCAAAGCATTTTGGAGTTTGGCTTCTGCAGCTAACGTCATAATTAGCAGAGGGTTCCCCTGCAATCCCCCCACAGCAATGGCCACCGTGCATGTGTATTCAGTGGACCCAGGAACAGCGCCATCATTAGGCAGCTTTAGGCAGCAGCATATGGGCACCAGCACCTGGAGGGCAGTTCAGAGTGGAATTAAAAAATTTGGACTAGACATGATGCGCGCTGCGCACCACTCACTGTGAGGGATGTGAGGCGCCCGCATCCTGCTCAAACAGTATCAGAGCGGCATGTTCGGAGCCTTCTTCCCCCTCCTGTGTCACTCTCTCCCTGTGCCGCCCCGATGACCAGGAAGAAGAGCCGCTCCTTCCGCCGACAATCCATGGAGCTTCTCCTTCCACTGCCAAGACACGGAGCTGCTGAAGGCCAGATGCGGCACCTTTATCCAAGGTGACAGTAACCCAGCTGACACTGAACGGCAGGGACAGGAAGCCCAGCATCACTGAAGAATGTATCTCTGTGGCTGTTCTCCCCTTCATCCAGAGCCACCAAAGCATTAGCCAGAAGGACACCACGGTCAGTGCCTGCAGGCAACAGGAGGTTCTGCAGCAGCTGCACCTCCCTAGTTCTGAGTATGAATGTTATTTTTACATTGGTAAAAAAACTATAGACTAAAACTATATATACAGTGTATAATATATATATATATGTACACACACACACACACACACACACACACACACACACACACACATATATGGTGCCCTCCGTGGAAATAGGATACAGTAAAACGAAGAAACGGCAGCACTCACAGGACTTTTGAAGTAATTAGTGTATTTCAAGATCACATCAAAGTTTCCAACGTTTTGGGGCTGCAGGTTCGAAACGTTGGAAACTTTAATATAATCTTGAAATACACTATTTACTTCAAAAGTCCTGTGAGTGCCGCCGTTTCTTCATATTACTGTATAAATATATATATATATATATATATATATATATATATTAACTTTGCGGTGTACATCCCCCACATATTGCATCAATACTAATCACATATGTACTCTTCTGATAAAAGCTGCCCTTTGCAATGCGCTCCGCTCCCTGGGCTTCTGGGTTTATGACCCAGGGTTTTGTATGCCCAGGATGCAGGGGCATGCTGGGGGGGATCCAATCGGATTTGTCACACAGCTTGATGCAGTAAGAAACCCATAGGCTAATATAGGGTAGCTGGTGTTACCGTCCGCATCTGAGCCCCGATGTTGGGGCTTTAGCACACTTGGAAAAAAAAACAGAAAACAGGGTTTTCACCATATTTATTGTCAAAGTCGAAAAATATTACAGAACACACATCACGTGCAAACTGCACACACATGCCCACTGCGCATGCACTTGTTCTGCCGTGCGTGCACATATACGCACTTTGCGTATGGTCGCTCCCGCGGTCCTGCGCATCGGTGCGTGGTATGGGTATTTACGGCAGAGTTTGTGTACGCATGGAGGGCCATCAGAACACATTACATATTTAATCCAAATAGCGCACAATGTACACATAGTCTCCTTGCACCACATCAGAAAGTTATAGCTGTTTAAATGGTTGCAGAACAAAGGAATTGACCTTTACAGGATAAGTGGGGACAGACTAAGGTTATAAGGTGGTGTTTGGTATCCAGCTGTAGGGTATTTTAAGGGTAACATTCCGGTGTTGGTCTGTGGAAGATCGCATGTTCCTGCGGATAGTTATGTGCAGAAGCAGAATATAGATATAAACTGTATTTACTGTATATTATGTATGTGGCGGGAATCCAGAGGAAACCACCCACAAGAGCAGTTGAGAAAGACATCGCCTACCTTTTCAAATCAACCTATGACCTCTCCTGTACTGTAAAAGTGCATTCCTGTGTCCAATGGACAAAGGGATTACAGTATCCATTGTACTGCTTTTGGAAGAATTGTATAAATAAAGCCTGCTGCAGCCTGGCCTGCCAGAAGACTCACCAAGTTATCTATCAGATGACCGAGGACCGGGCCGGGTAGCGCAAGCGATTCCAATCACGTATGTACATTGACTGTAGCCATTATTCTGTTATATTGTCTTGTATTGTAGTGTATAATTTGTATTGCAAACCCCCTTTCAGAAATAATCCACTGTGGTGTCGGAACCCAGCGGTAAAATCACAATTGGTGTGGTGTCTTCATTGCCCTGCTAAGGTTTAAAAGTGTATTATTATTGCATTTCATTGCTGTAGAAGGTTTAAAGTGTATTCTCTGGGTGTGTACGCGCAGTGAGTACTTTGTTCCATCAGCGCGGCGTTTGTACGCTAAGTCCGTACACAGCACGGGAATTTATACGCTAATAGCGAACAAAGTACGTAAAGTGTGTATTAAGTATAGCAGCCGCAGCGGCTAAAGGTTTAAAGTGTATTTAAGGTGTGTTTAAGGTATAGCTTTAATTCCTGTAAGATAATCGGCTTTATCAATTGGTTGCTCTCTGGTTTTCCACATTTTTACTGCTTAACAGGTCACAAGCAGACTTAATCTATCAGCAAAAGGGTGGACAGGGATCCTACGTATCCTTTTCTTGGTCGGTGGAGGCACTGAAAACCCTACTTAATTGCTGATCAGATGGTGTCTGCTCTGTATGTTTCGTAAGGTAAGCAGGAAAAAAAAGCTATTTAAAATCTGTGAATTTATTTTTGGCGCCAAATGCGTACACATAGGCAAGAAAAGGAATTACTCTGCGCCAAGAAACACTAAATAAAACCACAGTGTGCAGTCTGTCATGTGTAGTAATTGACTCAGTAAGACTTCAGATATATGTAACCACTTTTATATTTGATCTGTTAAAAATAACAAAATTGGACACACAAATAACATATACTTTGTAACAATTGGCTATTCTCTATGAAAGCAATATAAATAGTATACAATATATTTAAAACTAACTTGTTGGCTCTGTTTGGTTGGAATTATATTACTTAGCACTGGCGTCCCAGTGTCAAATTGAGTGAAAAAGTCCCGCAATGTAATAACGCAGTCTCTTGATAAATAGCTTACAGAAATTGCAGTGTATAATTACCCATGTGCTAGTTCCTGGAATAATTAAATGCAGGGTCCGTTTTGTAGAATGATACACATATGCAGGTAATCAGTATGGTATGGAATTACCATTCAAAAGGCAAAGCACACACTGGTTGTTTAATTTATCAGGAAGCCTCTAGGGTTATTTCCACGTCGCGGGTAATAGGCCTCACAGCGGAGGACAATGGTAAGTACCCGGTGTAAGCAGGTGGAATCCTGGATGTAATTGAGGCAACTATAGGCAGCCGTAAGCGGTAATCAGCGGGTGCCCACCGGCTTTGATGACAGTAAAAAGCCGTAGACGGTAGATGTTGCAGGAGACCGCCGGCTGTGAACACCTGCCAGAAGCCGTAAGCGGTGATGTCAGCGAGTAGTCGCCGGCTGGAGCGCCCGGCGTGCAGCGTATAGAGGTGTGCTGAAATTGTAAGGAGCAGTAAGTAGGCTCGATGAGCAGGTTAAACCAAACAGAAGCCAACGTGGAGTGGGCGTCAACGCGTTTCGTCTCCTAGGCAACCTGAGACTTCCTCAAGACAAATGCGTACACAACAAAAGCGTACACCCATACTCTGTGCATACTCTCCCACATTGTTGCCGTAACATTCAGATTACTAGATTCATAATATAAATATTAAGGAAGTAAGTGTAAAACACAAACGCAGTCTGGCCTAGTTATAAAGGTTTATACAGAAAAGAAACTGTGTGGCGTGTTAAGTGAGCGATTATAGTTAATATTGCTCACACTTATAGAAATTGTGTGAGTTGTTTTATTGCATCCGCACATTGGTACACGTGGTACGGAACGTGAGGACAGCGTACACAAAACGTGCACGTAGTGCAAGGCCGCACACGTGTCATAGAGGTATGCACGGTTGCGTAATTACGCAAGCTTGCGTAGCGTTGTGTGCGCATAATAAAACCACAAGATAGTTCGTTTAGTTTAAAGGTGGGACAGTAGCCACACTACAATAACACAAGATTGCCCAGTTTGCAAAGTTTAGTATAAAACCCTTATTTACTGTATTGCCTCTGGGAGTAAAGCTGCTTGTCTGAATGATAATTTTCTGTACAGAAAAATAAAGTGTATTTGAGTGAGCGAATGCAGGAGTGAGTGGATACTGAACCCACGCAGATGTGATTGTATAGACAAAGGGGTTTTTCTTTGATAAACTTCGGGAAATCTCCCTGGTGGGCTTCACTGGAAAGGGTGAAGGATAGTTATCTAATTTCTCTGTTTTTCACCCTACAAACAATTCCAGTTGAAAGATACTGAAAAGGACATTTTCACTGCCTCTCTCAGGAAAATATTCCAAACAGAACTTCCACCAAAATAAATTACGGTGTAAGGTCTGATAGGAGCCCTAAGTTGGGTACATTGCGATCCACTACCAACAGTGTATCGTATTGGCCAGCGTGGGCGCGAGCGAGTGGAAGGCGCTCAGGTATACTTCCACCATCTACTTATATTGAGTATTTTGGTGTTTGTGGGAATTTTTTAAAGGTATTAGAAGAGACCCACAAATATGGGAGCCAGTTGCTCAAGTAAGAGACGTTTAGAGAGGGTTCAGGCAGAATTGTGGCCAAAAGGCTCAGCAAGGTTTATCATGTGTGAAAAATATGGTTCATACACAGAAGGTTTATGCAATGAGTGGATATGTATGACCAACAATGATAGGGTACCATTCCCTAGAGTGTGCAGCTTTGAACCAGAGGTATTACAGAACTTACGGTTAAGGATATGTCTGATAAAATCCAAGAAACAAAGGATTAAACATACAGACTGTTTAAATTTATGGCAACAGGAGGGGGATATGCAAAAGGAATTAGCTTGCGCAGCAGGTTCCAAACCTAACGGGAAAACAATGGCGACAGCACCGCCACCACCATATATTTTTGGGGAGAAAATGGCTACAGGCAATGATACATTTGTACAGAATAAGAGTGTAATTGCAAAATGTACTAACACTAACCCTTGCCCGTTGTACCCTGTTTTAAATTTTCCCCAGGACTGCGAACTAAATCCTGTCAGGGTGATTGCAGTCCCCAATGGGAGGACTGACGCTCAGGGAGTAACTCCCATCAGGAACATTGCCATGCATTGTCCCTGGTCCCGGACAGAACTGAGGTCAATTATGTCAGAATTTCCCGATCCCAGAAAGGATCTAGTCGCATTCCAGAGGTTCATTAAAGAGTTAGGTAACGCCACCGGACCCACAAACAAAGATTGGCGAACAGTGCTACGGGTATGTTTACCCTCCAATATTGACCCCGCGAAGTTCATAACTGATTGCAAATTAGACGAAGAAGTACCTATCACTGATGAGTATACACAGGAGAAGGTACGACAAATCAATCTGCAACTAGGAATATATTTCCCTACTGTTGTCAAATGGAATAAAATCTTTTCCATAAGACAAAAGGAAGGTGAAACGGCATCCGAATATTTCCATCGAGCACTGCAGGAAATGGCTAGATACACTGCGATCGAGGACATTAGAGACAATGCACATCATAGGGAGGTAGCTGTTTCAGTATTAATGGACGGGTTGAAGGAGGCACTCAGAACAAGGGTACAGACCTCTCTACCAAACTGGAGAGGTATCTCAGTGGCTGCATTGAGAGAGTCCGCTGTCGAGCATGATAGGAACATCATTAAACACAGGGAGTCACAGGGGGAAAAACTGATGACAGTAAGTATACAGGCCCTTATGGCAAAACCCCATCAGCTGAAAACCCGGACCCCTGTTGTTTGGGACAGACCTAGAACATGTTTCATCTGTAGGAAGGAAGGGCATTTTGATAAAGACTGTAGGAGTGGTAGAGCGCATAGCCAAGATAGAACCCTAGACAGAGAATACGAACCACACTACTACTCACATAATTGGGATCAGGGACCACATAGGAGAAGTTACGAGCCACATGCAGGGGAAACAAGGAGGTACCCCCCAAGGAGAGATGGGCAGACCTCTGGAAATTCTCAGCTACCTCCCCCACATATCGTAGCTGCCAATGCGCTGCGGGAGGGTCTCACCACACCATAGGGGTTGGGCCACACCTGTAGTCTGCAGCCAGTGAAGTTGATTGCTAGCCTTGGTAGTGAACCTGAGGTCACGGTTGATGTAGCTGGTGTACCATTACCTTTTCTTGTAGATACAGGGGCGGCCAGGTCAGTGTTAAATTCAACTGTAGGTATAAAAACCACGGGTAAAACAATTTCGTCAATGGGAGTAACAAGAATAGTGCAACACTACCCTATGAGTAGACCTGCAGAGTTTACGATAGGGCCCTTGCAAACCAAGCATTCTTTTTTGCTGGCTGCAGCAGCTCCGACTAACCTGCTTGGAAGAGATTTATTGTGTAAAATGCGGTGTGTCATATACTGTACTCCTGAGGGTGTCTTCTTGGATATACCTGAGAATCACGTTCAGGAAGTACAAGATATATTAGACACCCCTCAAAGGCTAATGTCGCATTCTGCTGTTATAGACAAGTGTCCAGCAAAGGTAGAGGAAATGATCTCACAAATACCAGGTTCCCTTTGGACCAAAGATGGACAAGACACTGGATTGATGGCAAATGTAGCTCTAGTAGTAGTGCAAGTAAAAGATTGTAGGATAGCTCCAAAAATCCCTCAGTATCCTCTGAAGCCAGATGTAGAATTAGGAGTGTACCCCATCATAGAGCGGTTGCTACAACAGGGCATACTAGTCAGGACGTCCAGCACTGCCAATAGTCCCATCTTCCCTGTGAAAAAGAGTGGGGGGAGGGGTTACAGGCTAGTGCAGGATCTAAGGGGGATAAACAAGATAGTTGAGAGCCAATTCCCCGTAGTGCCCAATCCAGCTGTCATCCTCATGCAAATTCCCCCCTACTGCAACATTTTTCACTGTCATTGACCTCTGTTCTGCCTTCTTTTCTGTACCCCTACACCCTGACAGCCAATACCTCTTTGCATTTACATACAGGGGAGTACAGTACACCTGGACTCATCTCCCCCAAGGTTTCATTGACAGCCCAAGTATTTTCTCCCAGGCTTTGCATGACTGTTTACAATCCTTTCAACATGAGAGCGGATCAGTATTAATACAGTATGTCGATGACTTATTGCTGTGTTCTGATTCACTCGAATCATCCTTGAAAGACACGAAACAGCTTCTGTTTCATCTTTCCCATACGGGACACAAGGTTTCAAAGGATAAGTTGCAGCTGTGCCAGACCAGGGTAAAATATTTGGGACTTTGCTTGACTCAAGGACTTAGACATCTCACCGCTGATAGAATACAGGCGATTCGCGACATGACCCTGCCACAAACACAGCAACAGATCCGCACTTTCCTTGGAATGTGTGGGTACTGTCGAAACTGGATCCCAGGATTCTCCATACTGGCTTTACCTTTGCAAGAAATGGTCTCCTCGAACAAACCAGATCGGATCTCGCACACAGATGAGTCCGAATTGGCCTTTGAGAGACTCAAACAGTGCGTATCACAGGCACCTGCATTAGGTATGCCAGATTATGGGAAGCCCTTTGAATTATTCGGTACAGAAAGTGCAAGGTGCGCAGCAGGAGTTTTAACCCAGAGACATGGTGATGCCAGCAGGCCGGTAGCTTACTTCAGTGCACAGTTGGACACCATAGCGCGGTCTCTCCCCACATGCTTGCGAAGTGTTGCAGCGATAGCTTTGCTAGTAAGTAAAAGCGAAGACGTAGTGTTAGGACACAACCTGACCATCCATACACTTCATGCAGTATTAGCCTTACTGAACTCCGCCAAAACCAGACATGTATCATCGGCGCGGTTTACAAAGTGGGAATTATCACTGATGGCCCCTGTAAACTTCACCATCAAAAGATGCAGTGCACTAAATCCTGCAACTTATCTGCCAAGTGTGCCTGGACAGGCACAAAGGGTGAAGGATGAGAATGATGGTGAAGGAGGATTTAGTGCAGATACTGATACGCATGATTGTATAGAATACCTGAATCAGACTTTCACTGCGAGACCTGACATCAGTGATAACCCACTGGAAGGCGTAGACTTTACCTTTTATACTGACAATATTTGCCACAGACAGACGGACTCGGGAGACTTGTGTACTGGATACGCAGTTGTAGACGACAGAGGTATCGTAGAAGCTGAACCCCTGGGCCCACCGCACTCAGCACAAGTTGCTGAGCTGGTCACCCTAGCCAGAGCATGTGAATTGGCCAAGGGTAAGTCAGCCAATATATACACAGATTCTAGGTATGCCTTTGGAGTAGTGCATGATTTCGGGGCCCTATGGCACCTCAGAAATTTCATGACGGCAGCTGGCACACCTGTAGTGCATGCATTCCACATAAAAAGGCTTCTAACATCGATACAAGAACCAGACAGAGTGGCTGTTATCAAGTGCAAAGCACACACTTACAACCAAGACCCAATTTCACTTGGTAACAGCTGGGCAGACGAAGCTGCTAAATCAGCAGCCAGCACCCCCATACAAACAAACATCACATCACTGATGACATTCAACACAATCAACACACAAAAATTAATTGAAATGCAAAATTTGTGTTCTCTCCAGGAAAAGGCAGTCTGGAGATCAAAGGGGTATGACCAGGAGTCCTCAGGACTCTGGACAGGTGGACACGGTAAGCCAGTGGCCCCCAGAGCATATCTTCCAAGCTTAGCTGAGGCGGCACACAGTCTGACTCATCTGGGTAAAGAGGGTATGTGTAAGCTGGTGAGACCCTACTGGTGTGCGCCAGGATTCTCTTCTCATGCGGGTAAGAGAGCAATGACATGTCTTACTTGCTTGAGGAAGAATATTGGAAAGTCAATACCAACAGAGCCATCCCATATCCCTCCGACAGACGGCCCTTTTCAGGTAATACAAATTGATTTCATACAGTTACCACCCTGTAGGAATTTAAAAAATGTGTTAGTCTGTATTGATGTATTTTCCAATTGGGTAGAAGCGTTCCCTGCTGCCACAAATACTGCTACATTCACTGCAAAGAAAATTGTGCAGGAATTTGTGTGTAGATATGGTATCCCTAGAATAATTGAAAGCGATAGGGGTACCCATTTTACAGGTGAAGTCTTTCAGGTAATGTGCAAACTGATGGGAATTAATAGCAAGCTGCATACTCCATACCGACCCCAGGCGAGTGCGAAGGTGGAGAGAATGAACAGCACTATTAAGAACAAGCTGAGCAAAGTGATGGCTGAGACTGGATTGTTGTGGCCAGAATCATTGCCACTAGTATTGTACAGCATCAGAACCACTCCCAGGTCCCCCCTTAACCTATCACCCTTTGAGATTATTTTTGGCCGACAACCTCATGTAATGATAGACCCCCAGGATGATTTGAAATGCAATAACGAAGTGACTGTAAAATATTTGGTTGGGATGAGCCAGCAGCTGAGGAATCAAAATAGAAATCTAAAGCTGGTGATTCCTGACCTACCGAACAGTAATTGTCATGACATTGAACCTGGGAATTATGTAATGATTCGAAATTTTCTACGCTCAGGTTGCCTCATTGATAGGTGGGAAGGACCGTACCAAGTCTTGCTAACCAGCACGACAGCATTAAAGGTTGCCGAAAGAGAGACTTGGGTCCACTCGTCTCACTGTAAGAAGGTCGCTGACCCGGAGAGAACCTGTGACAAAGAGCAGAGTGTAGAGAACATCGTATCACTGGAGTGTCTGTCCCGGGAAGGTTGAGAGGCAGGACTGTTGAGACGGCACCTGAGCACGGAGAACAACAAGACCAGAGGCAGTTGTCGCACCAGTTTTTTTTGTTTATTATTTTCTCCATCCCCCACTACCCTACTTCTCCCCTTCTCTTTCTCCCCCTTCTTGTTTCCCTTCTCTCCCCTTAACAAGATGGACGTACCCCAAGAGACTGCGTTCCGGGTTTTCCTGTTAATCCTGTTGTTGACCAGGACAGTCTGTTTTGGTGAGGGTCCCAGAGAGGTCGAGAAGGGATCTGGAATGGGTTCTGATGGCGAGGATGGATTTGTAGAATCTCAAGAGCAACACATCACTCGAGCAAAGGCGAGTATCAGAAAGCGCTCTGGTAGTCAGGGAGCTCGGAGGCACTGTGAAGGGTTATTGTCTGAGGAAAATTGCATTTGTAGGAATTGTGAGAACATAGTCGATGATGGGTGCATCCAGAGATGTCAGTCCAGCCTTAATATCAACATGGACCGTCATCCATTGAGTGATTATCACTCACTAGTGGGTAAGGTCTTAAACCAGACAGAATGCTGGGTGTGCTCACAAGTACCTCAAGGTCAGAGCAAGTCAGGATTAGTACCGTACCCTTTAGCAATAGATGAGGTACTCGAATTACGGGGTGGGAGACCGGTGGACAAGAAATTCAATATTTCTAGGCCCCCTAGCTTGAAGCTCCACCAGTATCATGTAGATAGAACCTTATTATGTTTCAATATTTCCAATTACCGAAAACCAGGAAATTGGGAAGTGACGTGGAATAACCAGACAATGACCTTTTCGCACAGAGCTGATAGGATACCCATAGACTCTGAACTTGTACGCCAAATAGCCAACAGTGGAAGGTATTTCCGGTATAGGTATACTCGAGGAAGCAAGACCATGTGGGTTGGAGAAGTATCACCAGGGTACTGTGCTCATAACATCCAGCCCGATACTTGTACTGAGCAGATGGGAGAACTAGGGATTGGGTTTTTAACTTGGAAAGTTTGTAATATGGTAATGTCATATTCTGTCCCCTATGTTCTCCCCGATGATGCCTATTTCATATGTGGGAGGAAGGCGTACAAGTGGCTTGCCCCGAGCTCAGAGGGATTGTGTTATGTTGGAAGAGTGTTGCCAGAGGTCATGACCATAACCCATGATAAGATGAAAGATGTTCACCGCAGTGCTCAGGCTCCTTATACTCATACTGACTATGAACACATCGTCAAGAGACACCTCATAGATAGGATAGATCACGTAGCCTCTGATTTGATCCACGAATCCACCGGGATTCAATTCCTTCTCGCATTAGACATCACCCGTACTGCCAGAGGAATTATAAATTATAGATATATCCATGCGCTAGCGAACTTGATAGATAATATCACTGAGATGTATGACGACACCTTCAGGTATACGGGAAGGGAGTTACAAGCTTACAAGACGGAACTGATCCAGCACAGGATGGTCCTTAATTATATCACAGCCGTGACGGGTGGGTACTGTGTCACTTTGGCAACTCAATATGGTGTGAAGTGCTGTACGTATATTACAAAGAACACTGACGACCCCACGGAGATTATATATCAAAAGATGGACGATATCTTGCAGTTGAAGTGGGAGTTCCGGAGGAGACACAACCTTACCCTGACTGCTGTGGGTAATGAGCTGACCGGCTGGGTCTCATGGTTGAACCCACGAAATTGGTTCTCAGGATTAGGAGAGTGGGCTCAAAATGTTATTATGAGTGTAGGGAAGTTTCTCCTTTGTATCCTGGGAGTCGTCATAATTATTGGCTTGATATTTAGGTGTGTTCGAATTCTGACGTGGCGCAAGCACGGCACAAATTTGATGAGTTTAAGGAGCGAGAGCATTGTCATAGCAGCAGGATTTACGATCCATCCATAGAGACAGTGTTATGATAAGGATTGCAAATGAATTCCATGGCCTGTTTCTTTCACCCGTTTTTCCTTTGTCTCCCCCTCTGCCCAGATACACCCATTCGGAAAATACATCAGCCCTACCCAAGAATGTTTATGTAAATGTTATGTGAATGTATTTTAGATATGTGTCTTATCTTCATCTCTACAACCTTCAGTTAATGACACACATAGTCGACAGGTGATATCCACATAAACTAGCACTCACATATGTTCCCCCTCCATGTATCATCAACTAAATGTGCACCCCATTTGTTGGAACAAGAAGCCGAAAAGAGCTCGGTAGTGTTTGTCGGCCCACTTACAGACCCTTAATACGGGATAAGAAGGATTTAATGTATACTTCGCAATACCTCGAAACTTATCTAAAACATATATGGCACGATGATACATGCCCCTCAGACATGGATTCATACATACATGCTTTTTACTATCCCACTAGGTCATACATTTCCCGCCTACAACTCTCCTCCGACCATCCAATCGTCTGTAGATATTGTATTGATTTTTTTCTGTCTAGTGATTAGATAGTGGCAGTTATTGGTGACTGCCAAAGGGTGGACTGTCAAAGTCGAAAAATATTACAGAACACACATCACGTACAAACTGCACACACATGCCCACTGCGCGTGCACTTGTTCTGCCGTGCGTGCACATATACGCACTTTGCGTATGGTCACTCCCGCGGTCCTGCGCATCGGCGTGTGGTATGGGTATTTACGGCAGAGTTTGTGTACGCATGGAGGGCCATCAGAACACATTACATATTTAATCCAAATAGCGCACAATGTACACCGTCTCCTTGCACCACATCAGAAAGTTATAGCTGTTTAAATGGTTGCAGAACAAAGGGATTGACCTTTACAGGATAAGAGGGGACAGACTAAGGTTATAAGGTGGTGTTTGGTATCCAGCTGTAGGGTATTTTAAGGGTAACATTCCGGTGTTGGTCTGTGGAAGATCGCATGTTCCTGCGGATAGTTATGTGCAGAAGCAGAATATAGATATAAACTGTATTTACTGTATATTATGTATGCGGCGGGAATCCAGAGGAGAACACCCACAAGAGCAGTTGAGAAAGACATCGCCTACCTTTTCAAATCAACCTATGACCTCTCCTGTACGGTAAAAGTGCATTCCTGTGTCCAATGGACAAAGGGATTACAGTATCCATTGTATTGCTTTTGGAAGAATTGTATAAATAAAGCCTGCTGCAGCCTGGCCTGACAGAAGACTCACCAAGTTATCTATCAGATGACCGAGGACCGGGTAGCGCAAGCGATTCCAATCACGTATGTACATTGACTGTAGCCATTATTCTGTTATATTGTCTTGTATTGTAGTGTATAATTTGTATTGCAAACCCCCTTTCAGAAATAATCCACTGTGGTGTCGGAACCCAGCGGTAAAATCACAATTGGTGTGGTGTCTTCATTGCCCTGCTAAGGTTTAAAAGTGTATTATTATTGCATTTCATTGCTGTAGAAGGTTTAAAGTGTATTCTCTGGGTGTGTACGCGCAGTGAGTACTTTGTTCCATCAGCGCGGCGTTTGTACGCTAAGTCCGTACACAGCACGGGACTTTATACGCTAATAGCGAACAAAGTACGTAAAGTGTGTATTAAGTATAGCGGCCGCAGCGGCTAAAGGTTTAAAGTGTATTTAAGGTGTGTTTAAGGTATAGCTTTAATTCCTGTAAGATAATCGGCTTTATCATTATGCTTTAGTACATTCCACCCATTGTATGTTACTTAGGGGTCTATTTACTAGGCCTTGGATGGAGATAAAGTGGACAGGGATAAATTACCATCCAACCAGCTCCTGTCATTTTTCAAACCCAGCCTGTAACCTGGCAGTTAGGAGCCGATTGGCTGGTACTTTGGGGGACATTTACTAAGCAGTGATAAGAGCAGAGAAGTGAGCCAGTGGAGAAGTTGCCCCATCATACTTTTATAGTATGCAAATTATAGATGTTACTTCAGTGCTGACTGGTTGCCATGGGCAACTTCTCCACTGGCACACTCCTCCGCTCTTATCACTGCTCAGTAAATGTCCCCCTTTTTTTTTATCTCCCTCCACTTTATCTCCATTCGAGGCTTAGTTAACAGACCCCTTAATCTTTGGTTGGCTGTAGGTTTTCTACATTTAAATTTTCAGTGATATATTGTTAGGATTGGCAAAAACCTGTCACCAGGGGTGGTATTCGTGTGACCGCCGGTCTGCTGACCGACAGTCACATGACCTCCTCCACCATCCCGCCGGCTCAGTATCCCGATGGTCGGCATGCCGACCAATAGGGACTATTTCCACTCGTGGGTGTCCACGACACCCATAGAGTGGGAATAGAACCTGTGGCGACCGCAGGTCGCCACCGAGCCCGCAGCGTGGCGAGCGCAGCGAGCCCGCAAGGGGCTTGCTGCACTCACCCCTCCCCGTCGGGATCCCGGCGTCGGTATGCTGCCGGGATCCCGGCGTCGGTAAGCTGACCGGCGGTCAGGAGACCGCCGGTCAGCCATACTACACCCGTCACCAGATACATTTGCCTCTATGTATTTTGTGGAAAAGGCCATATGTAAATGTTAGTGGTATTTTTTTATATAGAGTATGTAGAAAAAAGTAGTACATTTAGAGGTAGGCGACTTAAGGTGTGTACACATGGTGAGATACTTGCTATGCCTGATTTTGACTGTGATTTCCCATGAACTCCCCCAGAGCCCAGATAGTACAGATTGTACAGATTTTGACTATCTGTACTTTCAATTTTGTCTATGTATGATTTTTACTAAATGCCAATTTTGACTATACTTTGTACTAGATTGTACACTAGATAGTCAAGATTGACTTGCCTGCACAGTCTATCTAGCCTTGCGATACCGACTCCACGGGAGAGCGCATTGGCATCAAATCCGTATCGCAAACTGCCTAACACCTTGAGATTAGAGATGTGCACCGGAAATTTTTCGGGTTTTGTGTTTTGGTTTTGGGTTCGGTTCCGTGGCCGTGTTTTGGGTTCGAACGCGTTTTGGCAAAACCTCACCGAATTTTTTTTGTCGGATTCGGGTGTGTTTTGGATTCTGGTGTTTTTTTCAAAAAACCCTAAAAAACAGCTTAAATCATAGAATTTGGGGGTCATTTTGATCCCAAAGTATTATTAACCTCAATAACCATAATTTCCACTCACTTTCAGTCTATTCTGAACACCTCACACCTCACAATATTATTTTTAGTCCTAAAATTTGCACCGAGGTCGCTGGATGACTAAGCTCAGCGACCCAAGTGGCCGACACAAACACCTGGCCCATCTAGGAGTGGCACTGCAGTGTCACGCAGGATGGCCCTTCCAAAAAACACTCCCCAAACAGCACATGACGCAAAGAAAAATGAAAGAAAAAAGAGGTGCAAGATGGAATTGTCCTTGGGCCCTCCCACCCACCCTTATGTTGTATAAACAGGACATGCACACTTTAACCAACCCATCATTTCAGTGACAGGGTCTGCCACACGACTGTGACTGAAATGACGGGTTGGTTTGGACCCCCACCAAAAAAGAAGCAATTAATCTCTCCTTGCACAAACTGGCTCTACAGAGGCAAGATGTCCACCTCATCATCATCCTCCGATTCATCACCGTGTACATCCCCCTCCTCACAAATTATCAATTCGTCCCCACTGGAATCCACCATCACAGCTCCCTGTGTACTTTGTGGAGGCAATTGCTGCTGGTGAATGTCTCCATGGAGGAATTGATTATAATTCATTTTAATGAACATCATCTTCTCCACATTTTCTGGAAGTAACCTCGTACGCCGATTGCTGACAAGGTGAGCGGCGGCACTAAACACTCTTTCGGAGTACACACTTGTGGGAGGGCAACTTAGGTAGAATAAAGCCAGTTTGTGCAAGGGCCTCCAAATTGCCTCTTTTTCCTGCCAGTATACGTGCCTACTTGGATGCGGTCACTCATATAATCCTCCACCATTCTTTCAATGGTGAGAGAATCATATGCAGTGACAGTAGACGACATGTCCGTAATCGTTGTCAGGTCCTTCAGTCCGGACCAGATGTCAGCATCAGCAGTCGCTCCAGACTGCCCTGCATCACCGCCAGCGGGTGGGCTCGGAATTCTGAGCCTTTTCCTCGCACCCCCAGTTGCGGGAGAATGTGAAGGAGGAGATGTTGACAGGTCGCGTTCCGCTTGACTTGACAATTTTCTCACCAGCATTTCTTTGAACCCCTGCAGACTTGTGTCTGCCGGAAAGAGAGATCCAAGGTAGGTTTTAAATCTAGGATCGAGCACGGTGGCCAAAATGTAGTGCTCTGATTTCAACAGATTGACCACCCGTGAATCCTTGTTAAGCGAATTAAGGGCTCCATCCACAAGTCCCACATGCCTAGCGGAATCGCTCAGTGTTAGCTCCTCCTTCAATGTCTTCAGCTTCTTCTGCAAAAGCCTGATGAGGGGAATGACCTGACTCAGGCTGGCAGTGTCTGAACTGACTTCACGTGTGGCAAGTTCAAAAGGTTGCAGAACCTTGCACAACGTTGATATCATTCTCCACTGCGCTTGAGACAGGTGCATTCCACCTCCTATATCGTGGTCAGTTGTATAGGCTTGTATGGCCTTTTGCTGCTCCTCCAACCTCTGAAGCATATAGAGGGTTGAATTCCACCTCGTTACCACTTCTTGCTTCAGATGATGGCAGGGCAGGTTCAGGCATTTTTGGTGTTGCTCCAGTCTTCTGTACGTGGTGCCTGTACGCCGAAAGTGTCCCGCAATTCTTCTGGCCACCGACAGCATCTCTTGCACGCCCCTGTCGTTTTTTAAATAATTCTGCACCACCAAATTCAAGGTATGTGCAAAACATGGGACGTGCTGGAATTTGCCCAGATTTAATGCACACACAATATTGCTGGCGTTGTCCGATGCAACAAATCCACAGGAGAGTCCAATTGGGGTAAGCCATTCTGCGATGATCTTCCTCAGTTGCTGTAAGAGGTTTTCAGCTGTGTGCGTATTCTGGAAAGCGGTGATACAAAGCGTAGCCTGCCTAGGAAAGAGTTGGCGTTTGCGAGATGCTGCTACTGGTGCCGCCGCTGCTGTTCTTGCGGCGGGAGTCAATACATCTACCCAGTGGGCTGTCACAGTCATATAGTCCTGAGTCTGCCCTGCTCCACTTGTCCACATGTCCGTGGTTAAGTGGACATTGGGTACAACTGCATTTTTTAGGACACTGGTGAGTCTTTTTCTGAGGTCTGTGTACATTTTCGGTATCGCCTGCCTAGAGAAATGGAACCTAGATGGTATTTGGTACCGGGGACACAGTACCTCAATCAAGTCTATAGTTGGCTCTGCAGTAATGATGGATACCGGAACCACGTTTCTCACCGCCCAGGATGCCAAGGCCTCAGTTATCCGCTTTGCAGCAGGATGACTGCTGTGATATTTCATCTTCCTCGCAAAGAACTGTTGGACAGTCAATTGCTTGGTGGAAGTAGTAAAAGTCGTCTTACGACTTCCCCTCTGGGATGACCATCGACTCCCAGCAGCAACAACAGCAGCGCCAGCAGCAGTAGGCGTTACACGCAAGGATGCATCGGAGGAATCCCAGGCAGGAGAGGACTCGTCATAATTGCCAGTGACATGGCCTGCAGGACTATTGGCATTCCTCGGGAAGGAGGAAATTGACACTGAGGGAGTTGGTGGGGTGGTTTGCGTGAGCTTGGTTACAAGAGGAAGGGATTTACTGGTCAGTGGACTGCTTCCGCTGTCGCCCAAAGTTTTTGAACTTGTCACTGACTTATGATGAATGCGCTACAGGTGACGTATAAGGGAGGATGTTCCGAGGTGGTTAACGTCCTTACCCCTACTTATTACAGCTTGACAAAGGCAACACACGGCTTGACACCTGTTGTCCGCATTTCTGTTGAAATACTTCCACACCGAAGAGCTGATTTTTTTGGTATTTTCACCAGGCATGTCAATGGCCATATTCCTCCCACGGACAACAGGTGTCTCCCCGAGTGCCTGACTTAAACAAACCACCTCACCATCAGAATCCTCCTTGTCAATTTCCTCCCCAGCGCCAGCAACACCCATATCCTCCTCATCCTGGTGTACTTCAACACTGACATCTTCAATCTGACTATCAGGAACTGGACTGCGGGTGCTCCTTCCAGCACTTGCAGGGGGCGTGCAAATGGTGGAAGGCGCATGCTCTTCACGTCCAGTGTTGGGAAGGTCAGGCATCGCAACCGACACAATTGGACTCTCCTTGTGGATTTGTGATTTCGAAGAACGCACAGTTCTTTGCTGTGCTTTTGCCAGCTTAAGTCTTTTCATTTTTCTAGCGAGAGGCTGAGTGCTTCCATCCTCATGTGAAGCTGAACTGCTAGCCATGAACATAGGCCAGGGCCTCAGCCGTTCCTTGCCACTCCGTGTGGTAAATGGCATATTGGCAAGTTTACGCTTCTCCTCCGACGATTTTATTTTAGATTTTTGAGTCCTTTTTTTACTGATATTTTGTGTTTTGGATTTTACATGCTCTGTACTATGACATTGGGCATCGGCCTTGGCAGACGACGTTGATGGAATTTCATCGTCTCGGCCATGACTAGTGGCAGCAGCTTCAGCACGAGGTGGAAGTGGATCTTGATCTTTCCCTATTTTTGGAACCTCAACATTTTTGTTCTCCATATTTTAATAGGCACAACTAAAAGGCACCTCAGGTAAACAATGGAGATGGATGGATACTAGTATACTTATGGATGACGAGTGACTGACGACACAGAGGTAGCTACAGCCGTGGACTACCGTACTGCGTCTGCTAGTATAGAGATGATAATGATATTAAAAATATATATATATATCACTACTGCAGGTATATATAATATAATGGATAAAACAAATGTTTCAAGTGTATATGCGCAACAAACTTGATGAGCAGCAAAAAGTGTACAAAAGGATGTGAATCCCACACACCGATAAGGCAATACGTATGAACAAAGATAGTGCACACTCTATAGGCGCTCACCAATGACCAATTAGCCCCATGTGTACTAAACAATTAGGTTATAAGTACAAATACATTCACCCTTATTGGGATGTTAGTCCTCAAAGGTAAACCACGATTTTTCTGTTTAAATTCTTTTCCTTCACATATGAGACTCAGGTCCAATTGATTGGTCCTTTGGAAGACCTGAAACAATATATACCTCTATTCCCAATATATAGAGAATATTAAGAGGTACAAAGGATAGCAGACATAGTGTAAAATTGTTTAAAACCACGCAGGATTTATTTCCACAGATTACACTTACAGAAAGGTTAAAATATAACAGCATGTAAATATGACTCCATGGATCAAAACACGGATATATCACCCAGAGGGATCCGATGCCACAGATGTAGAACAGTGTGGGGTGCAAATAAGCTATCCGGAAAGCTTACAGCATACAGGATCAGAACTTCGCTGATGATGTATTCCGCAGGTACCAGGGTCAGAGTCCAGGATAGAATAAACGAGTCACGCTTGACGCGTATCGGACATAAAGTCCTTCCTCAGAAGCATGACCCAATAGCTCCAGATTGCAGTTTATATAAGCCATACATTAGTGGTAACAGCTGATGTCTCCTTCTTTGCCGTCCCACTATCCAAACGTATGCTCCTTCCGCCGCCGGCTCCCGCCGGAACCGGAAGTGACTCGTGCGTTCCATATGCGTGTCACAGGGTAGTATTTGCGTTCCACTTATCCGGAAAACCCTGAGTTCTCTTTCTACATCCATAAAACGGAATAGATGCAGGTATAGATAATCCAGAGCATATGGGCACGGATATTGTCCATAATAGAGTCCCGGACTAGTACATATATATGTAAAATATAAAAAAAACAAGATAAAAATTAAAAATTAAAAATTAATCGATAAATATATCACAATACAAGTGAAAGTGCATAATAGTGCAAGTGGTGCTCTTAGAATGATTTATTAGGCAAGAAAACATTTTAATTCAAAATCGCCGTTTAGACCCTTAGGTGTGAGGGTACCTAAACGGTATATGTTTTTCATTTCAGCCTGTGCTAGTCTTTTTTCTAGATCTTTCGTCCTCCATTTTGGATGGACCACTTGTATACCCCAAAAATTTTTTAGGCAACAGGTATTGGAATTATGTACCCTTTTAAAATGAGAGGAAACATTATGGGTGTCTAACCCCTTGCGAATGTTGTATATATGCTCGGCCCACCTAACCTTGGCACTCCTTCCTGTTCTGCCCACATATGCCAGGCCACAGATGCATTCGAGCACATATACAACATTTTTGGTATGGCACGTGATGAAATCACGGATGGGGTGGGTCTTGCCATTCACAGTAAATTCAGTGAATTTTCTCACTGGTGACTTGACCGTTTTACACATTAGGCAGTCACCGCAACGGTGAAAGCCCTTGGTTCTAACACTCTGCCTGATCTCCATATCCAGACAACTTCTTACCAAATGATTTTTTAAGGACTGTGCCCTCCTGTAAATAAAAGTTGGCTTTTCTGGTAATGTGTCTCCTATTATGGAATCTTGTTTAAGAATATTCCAATTTTTGGTAATAATCTTTTCTATTCCTTTAAAAGACCTACTATACTGACTTATAAAGGCCCATTTATAATGATCATCATTGGACACTGTTTTTTCCTTTTTTTCCAAAAGTTTGACTCTATCAATGCCGCTTATTTTCTTTCTAGCTATATCGAGAGTCTCTGTTGAATACCCCTTTTGTACTAGACGATCAGAAAGGTCATCTAGCTGTTGTTCACATATACCAGCATCAGTGCAATTCCTTTTCACTCTTGTAAATTGGCTAAACGGTATTCCGTCTAGCCAATTGGTATGGTGTTGGCTTGTTCTATCGATGAAGCTATTTGAATCTGTGCTTTTCCTATATGTCTTAGATTCAACATGCCCATCAGTTATATAAATACTGAGGTCCAAAAATGATATTTCAGTCGCACTTTTAGTGAATGTGAATCTAATACCCATGTCGTTCAAATTCAATGCATCACAAAAAAATTCAAACGCTTCCTCGCCTCCACGCCAAAGGAAGAGTACATCGTCGATATAGCGCCGCCAGGACACCAGGCCCGCCACCAAGTGGCCGTTTGGCCAGATCTTCATCTCCTCCCAGTACGCCATAAATAAATTGGCGTAACTGGGGGCGAACCTGGTGCCCATGGCGGTGCCAACCTGCTGCAAATAAAATGTACCATCAAAGAAAAAATAGTTATTGAGGAGAATAAATTTGATGCTTTCTAATATGAAAGCTTTGGTAGACTCACTGTATTCACTCAAGTTTAGAAAGTGAGACACCGCAATTAAACCTTTTTCCATCTCTATGATTGTGTACAAGGTGCACACATCAGCTGTGCACAGAAGATCACCAGTCTCCCACTCACAGTTGGTCAGACTTCTAAGGATATCACCTGTATCTTTTACAAATGATCTAGTGTTGGCCACTAACGGCTGTAGATAGTGGTCAACCATTGCAGAAAGGTTACTGGTTAGGCTATTACAGCCAGATATAATAGGCCGTCCCGGAGGGTGGATGGGGTCCTTATGTATTTTTGGGAGAACATACATGGTGGGAATAGAAGGATTTTTTATATTTAAAAATTCAAATTCACCTTTTGTAATGATTTCATTGTCAAGTGCCTGCGTACTGAGTTCCAAAAGTGCCTTTGCAACCCGTACTGTAGGGTCAGCCCTAAGTTTCTGATAGGTAATTCCATCATTGAGCTGCCTCTGTACCTCCTTTATGTATGTTTCCCTACCCATAAGAACCACCCCTCCACCCTTATCAGCGGGTTTGATTATCAAATCCTTATCATTCTTTAATGCACGAACAGCCTCAAACTCTTTTTTAGTTAGATTGGGCCTATTTCTTCTCGGATTCTTTTGTATCTCACTTCCAATTTCCTCACAAACCACCTTGTTAAATACATCAAGGCAGTTGCCTCTGGACTGAATCGGATAAAAGGTTGATGGTGCCTTAAAACGAGATATCTCTCCAGGGGTCTCCGCCTCTAAACTACCATTTTCCTTGTTTAGAAAAAAACGTTTAATGGTGAGCTTCCGGACAAATTTCTGTACATCTAAAAAGATGTCGAAAGAATTTGGTTTACTGGAGGGGGCGAAATTCAATCCCTTCTGTAGTACCTTAGTTTCATGTACGGTTAATACTCTATCAGAAAGGTTGAATATTTTGCCCTCCAGTCTAATTTCACCATTAGACACAGGGATAATTTCACTACTTATAACCTGTTCTTCAACAATGTTATTTTCAGGTGTAATTTTGTTCCTATTTCTTGATCTTTTAATTTTAGATCTTTTTCCTGCCCTTTTTCCCCTTCTGGTTCTTTTATGGGGAACCTCAATATTATCTACTATCTCCTGCCCATTGGGGTCCTCGGGCCAAACTCTAAAAAAGGGGTGGAGTTTTCAACCTCATCTCTATCTCTGAATGTTGTAAATCTATTTGAGGTTTTTACTATATGTACTATATGTACTAGTCCGGGACTCTATTATGGACAATATCCGTGCCCATATGCTCTGGATTATCTATACCTGCATCTATTCCGTTTTATGGATGTAGAAAGAGAACTCAGGGTTTTCCGGATAAGTGGAACGCAAATACTACCCTGTGACACGCATATGGAACGCACGAGTCACTTCCGGTTCCGGCGGGAGCCGGCGGCGGAAGGAGCATACGTTTGGATAGTGGGACGGCAAAGAAGGAGACATCAGCTGTTACCACTAATGTATGGCTTATATAAACTGCAATCTGGAGCTATTGGGTCATGCTTCTGAGGAAGGACTTTATGTCCGATACGCGTCAAGCGTGACCCGTTTATTCTATCCTGGACTCTGACCCTGGTACCTGCGGAATACATCATCAGCCTGGAGTTCTGATCCTGTATGCTGTAAGCTTTCCGGATAGCTTATTTGCACCCCACACTGTTCTACATCTGTGGCATCGGATCCCTCTGGGTGATATATCCGTGTTTTGATCCATGGAGTCATATTTACATGCTGTTATATTTTAACCTTTCTGTAAGTGTAATCTGTGGAAATAAATCCTGCGTGGTTTTAAACAATTTTACACTATGTCTGCTATCCTTTGTACCTCTTAATATTCTCTATATATTGGGAATAGAGGTATATATTGTTTCAGGTCTTCCAAAGGACCAATCAATTGGACCTGAGTCTCATATGTGAAGGAAAAGAATTTAAACAGAAAAATCGTGGTTTACCTTTGAGGACTAACATCCCAATAAGGGTGAATGTATTTGTACTTATAACCTAATTGTTTAGTACACATGGGGCTAATTGGTGAGCGCCTATAGAGTGTGCACTATCTTTGTTCATACGTATTGCCTTATCGGTGTGTGGGATTCACATCCTTTTGTACACTTTTTGCTGCTCATCAAGTTTGTTGCGCATATACACTTGAAACATTTGTTTTATCCATTGTTCTTTTTATCCCAGTTTTTAGTGTTTTTGCTGCAAACATGTTTGCCTTTAGGGACAATAGAAAAGAATTATTGAAAACTATGTTCTCAAATGTTGGGGAGAATATAGATATAAATGATGAAAATCTTAGTTCTGCTTTTAAAAAACTAGAGGTGGTTATGCTAAAAGAAAATAGGATGTGGTGGGAGGTAGCAACTTTAGAACGCTACCAGGAAGCCCATATAATATCAAAGGGTTTAAAAATCCAAAAAGCACCTTCTTTTAACCCACCCGATTCCCATTTTAGGGACGAATGGGATAAAATCCTATGCGCATGTTCATCAGCCCTAATTGACTTGATCATTAGGGAGAGGAGGGGTAATTTAATAAAATTGAATGAAGAAATCACCGTTCTTCAAACCCTCCTACATCCTTACAAAGATGTTGAGGAATTTAATACATTAGAAAAAGTTCTTCTGCAAAAAATGAATAAAAGCACAAACGAGCTGAGGGAAAGGAAACAAAAGAAATTTAAAAGAGATTCTATTCTATTAGAACCCACTGACCCTGAAGCGAAAGTACCTATAAGGGAGGTGGAACAACCAAAAATCTCCAAAAAAATTCCTTCCGGTAATGTAAGAAAAAGACCAAATGGTCCTACTAATACATCTACCGCTAATTACCATAATCATTATAAAACTCCAGAAAGACTTCCCTTATGGAGAAAAAATAAGGATAGAGATTGGCTACCAAGATATAAAACAACGGCCTATCACTCACCAAGAAATGAGTATATGAATAGGCCACATAGAAATCAATGGAGGGATAGAGAGAGGATGACAAATAATGAATGGGATAATAGAGCGGAAAATTTTCGTTCCAGGTATAAAGACACCAACTATGTAAATAGACCCTTTGAGATAAAAACCTCAAATAGATTTACAACATTCAGAGATAGAGATGAGGTTGAAAACTCCACCCCTTTTTTAGAGTTTGGCCCGAGGACCCCAATGGGCAGGAGATAGTAGATAATATTGAGGTTCCCCATAAAAGAACCAGAAGGGGAAAAAGGGCAGGAAAAAGATCTAAAATTAAAAGATCAAGAAATAGGAACAAAATTACACCTGAAAATAACATTGTTGAAGAACAGGTTATAAGTAGTGAAATTATCCCTGTGTCTAATGGTGAAATTAGACTGGAGGGCAAAATATTCAACCTTTCTGATAGAGTATTAACCGTACATGAAACTAAGGTACTACAGAAGGGATTGAATTTCGCCCCCTCCAGTAAACCAAATTCTTTCGACATCTTTTTAGATGTACAGAAATTTGTCCGGAAGCTCACCATTAAACGTTTTTTTCTAAACAAGGAAAATGGTAGTTTAGAGGCGGAGACCCCTGGAGAGATATCTCGTTTTAAGGCACCATCAACCTTTTATCCGATTCAGTCCAGAGGCAACTGCCTTGATGTATTTAACAAGGTGGTTTGTGAGGAAATTGGAAGTGAGATACAAAAGAATCCGAGAAGAAATAGGCCCAATCTAACTAAAAAAGAGTTTGAGGCTGTTCGTGCATTAAAGAATGATAAGGATTTGATAATCAAACCCGCTGATAAGGGTGGAGGGGTGGTTCTTATGGGTAGGGAAACATACATAAAGGAGGTACAGAGGCAGCTCAATGATGGAATTACCTATCAGAAACTTAGGGCTGACCCTACAGTACGGGTTGCAAAGGCACTTTTGGAACTCAGTACGCAGGCACTTGACAATGAAATCATTACAAAAGGTGAATTTGAATTTTTAAATATAAAAAATCCTTCTATTCCCACCATGTATGTTCTCCCAAAAATACATAAGGACCCCATCCACCCTCCGGGACGGCCTATTATATCTGGCTGTAATAGCCTAACCAGTAACCTTTCTGCAATGGTTGACCACTATCTACAGCCGTTAGTGGCCAACACTAGATCATTTGTAAAAGATACAGGTGATATCCTTAGAAGTCTGACCAACTGTGAGTGGGAGACTGGTGATCTTCTGTGCACAGCTGATGTGTGCACCTTGTACACAATCATAGAGATGGAAAAAGGTTTAATTGCGGTGTCTCACTTTCTAAACTTGAGTGAATACAGTGAGTCTACCAAAGCTTTCATATTAGAAAGCATCAAATTTATTCTCCTCAATAACTATTTTTTCTTTGATGGTACATTTTATTTGCAGCAGGTTGGCACCGCCATGGGCACCAGGTTCGCCCCCAGTTACGCCAATTTATTTATGGCGTACTGGGAGGAGATGAAGATCTGGCCAAACGGCCACTTGGTGGCGGGCCTGGTGTCCTGGCGGCGCTATATCGACGATGTGCTCTTCCTTTGGCGTGGAGGCGAGGAAGCGTTTGAATTTTTTTGTGATGCATTGAATTTGAACGACATGGGTATTAGATTCACATTCACTAAAAGTGCGACTGAAATATCATTTTTGGACCTCAGTATTTATATAACTGATGGGCATGTTGAATCTAAGACATATAGGAAAAGCACAGATTCAAATAGCTTCATCGATAGAACAAGCCAACACCATACCAATTGGCTAGACGGAATACCGTTTAGCCAATTTACAAGAGTGAAAAGGAATTGCACTGATGCTGGTATATGTGAACAACAGCTAGATGACCTTTCTGATCGTCTAGTACAAAAGGGGTATTCAACAGAGACTCTCGATATAGCTAGAAAGAAAATAAGCGGCATTGATAGAGTCAAACTTTTGGAAAAAAAGGAAAAAACAGTGTCCAATGATGATCATTATAAATGGGCCTTTATAAGTCAGTATAGTAGGTCTTTTAAAGGAATAGAAAAGATTATTACCAAAAATTGGAATATTCTTAAACAAGATTCCATAATAGGAGACACATTACCAGAAAAGCCAACTTTTATTTACAGGAGGGCACAGTCCTTAAAAAATCATTTGGTAAGAAGTTGTCTGGATATGGAGATCAGGCAGAGTGTTAGAACCAAGGGCTTTCACCGTTGCGGTGACTGCCTAATGTGTAAAACGGTCAAGTCACCAGTGAGAAAATTCACTGAATTTACTGTGAATGGCAAGACCCACCCCATCCGTGATTTTATCACGTGCCATACCAAAAATGTTGTATATGTGCTCGAATGCATCTGTGGCCTGGCATATGTGGGCAGAACAGGAAGGAGTGCCAAGGTTAGGTGGGCCGAGCATATATACAACATTCGCAAGGGGTTAGACACCCATAATGTTTCCTCTCATTTTAAAAGGGTACATAATTCCAATACCTGTTGCCTAAAAAAATTTTGGGTTATACAAGTGGTCCATCCAAAATGGAGGACGAAAGATCTAGAAAAAAGACTAGCACAGGCTGAAATGAAAAACATATACCGTTTAGGTACCCTCACACCTAAGGGTCTAAACGGCGATTTTGAATTAAAATGTTTTCTTGCCTAATAAATCATTCTAAGAGCACCACTTGCACTATTATGCACTTTCACTTGTATTGTGATATATTTATCGATTAATTTTTAATTTTTAATTTTTATCTTGTTTTTTTATATTTTACATATATATGTACTAGTCCGGGACTCTATTATGGACAATATCCGTGCCCATATGCTCTGGATTATCTATACCTGCATCTATTCCGTTTTATGGATGTAGAAAGAGAACTCAGGGTTTTCCGGATAAGTGGAACGCAAATACTACCCTGTGACACGCATATGGAACGCACGAGTCACTTCCGGTTCCGGCGGGAGCCGGCGGCGGAAGGAGCATACGTTTGGATAGTGGGACGGCAAAGAAGGAGACATCAGCTGTTACCACTAATGTATGGCTTATATAAACTGCAATCTGGAGCTATTGGGTCATGCTTCTGAGGAAGGACTTTATGTCCGATACGCGTCAAGCGTGACCCGTTTATTCTATCCTGGACTCTGACCCTGGTACCTGCGGAATACATCATCAGCCTGGAGTTCTGATCCTGTATGCTGTAAGCTTTCCGGATAGCTTATTTGCACCCCACACTGTTCTACATCTGTGGCATCGGATCCCTCTGGGTGATATATCCGTGTTTTGATCCATGGAGTCATATTTACATGCTGTTATATTTTAACCTTTCTGTAAGTGTAATCTGTGGAAATAAATCCTGCGTGGTTTTAAACAATTTTACACTATGTCTGCTATCCTTTGTACCTCTTAATATTCTCTATATATTGGGAATAGAGGTATATATTGTTTCAGGTCTTCCAAAGGACCAATCAATTGGACCTGAGTCTCATATGTGAAGGAAAAGAATTTAAACTGAAAAATCGTGGTTTACCTTTGAGGACTAACATCCCAATAAGGGTGAATGTATTTGTACTTATAACCTAATTGTTTAGTACACATGGGGCTAATTGGTCATTGGTGAGCGCCTATAGAGTGTGCACTATCTTTGTTCATACGTATATATAATATAATGACGGACCTGCTGGACACTGTCAGCATACACCTAAACTACTAGTATGAAGAAGATAGAAAAATAAACCCCACCACAGGTAGGTATACAATTATGGACGAGCACTGACGACACAGAGGTAGCTACAGCCGTGGACTACCGTACTGCGTCTGCGAGTATAGAGATGATAATGATATAAAAAATATATATATATCACTACTGCAGGTATATATAATATAATGACGGACCTGCTCGACACTGTCAGCAGACTCCTAAACTACTAGTATGAAGAAGATAGAAAAAAATAACCCTCCACAGGTAGGTATACAATTATGGATGAGCACTGATGACACAGAGGTAGCTACAGCCGTGGACTACCGTACTGCGTCTGCTAGTATAGAGATGATAATGATATAAAAAATATATATATATCACTACTGCAGGTATATATAATATAATGACGGACCTGCTGGACACTGTCAGCAGACTCCTAAACTACTAGTATGAAGAAGATAGAAAAAAAAAACCCCACCACAGGTAGGTATACAATTATGGATGAGCACTGACGACACAGAGGTAGCTACAGCCGTGGACTACCATACTGCGTCTGCTAGTATAGAGATGATAATGATATAAAAAATATATATATATCACTACTGCAGGTATATATAATATAATGACGGACCTGCTGGACACTGTCAGCAGACTCCTAAACTACTAGTATGAAGAAGATAGAAAAAAAAACCCCACCACAGGTAGGTATACAATTATGGACGAGCACTGACGACACAGAGGTAGCTACAGCCATGGACTACCGTACTGCGTCTGCTAGTATAGAGATGATAATGATATTAAATATATATATATCACTACTGCAGGTATATATAATATAATGACGGACCTGCTGGACACTGTCAGCAGACTCCTAAACTACTAGTATGAAGAAGATAGAAAAATAAACCCTACCACAGGTAGGTATACAATTATGGACGAGCACTGACGACACAGAGGTAGCAACAGCCGTGGACTACCGTACTGCGTCTGCTAGTATAGAGATGATAATGATATAAAAAATATATATATATCACTACTGCAGGTATATATAATATAATGACGGACCTGCTGGACACTGTCAGCAGACTCCTAAACTACTAGTATGAAGAAGATAGAAAAAAAACCCCACCACAGGTAGGTATACAATTATGGACGAGCACTGACGACACAGAGGTAGCTACAGCCGTGGACTACCGTACTGCGTCTGCTAGTATAGAGATGATAATGATATTAAAAATATATATATATCACTACTGCAGGTATATATAATATAATGACGGACCTGCTGGACACTGTCAGCAGACTCCTAAACTACTAGTATGAAGAAGATAGAAAAATAAACCCCACCACAGGTAGGTATACAGTTATGGACGAGCACTGACGACACAGAGGTAGCTACAGCCGTGGACTACCGTACTGCGTCTGCTAGTATAGAGATGATAATGATATAAAAATATATATATATCACTACTGCAGGTATATATAATATAATGACGGACCTGCTGGACACTGTCAGCAGACTCCTAAACTACTAGTATGAAGAAGATAGAAAAAAAAACCCCACCACAGGTAGGTATACAATTATGGACGAGCACTGACGACACAGAGGTAGCCACAGCCGTGGACTACCGTACTGCGTCTGCTAATATAGAGATGATAAAGATGATAGAGATGAACAAAAAAAATATAACACTACTGCAGGTAAATATTTATATAATATAATGAATGACGGACCTGCTGGACACTGTCAGCAGAATGCGTTTATAGAATAAAAAAAAAAACACCACAGGAGTGTTTAACTTTTTCAGGCAGACAATATACTGGTGGTAACTGGTCAGTCACACTGGCAGCAAAAGTGTGCACTGTACTCCTGCTATAACTGCACCCCAGTATCCCCCACAATTCAGCTGTGTGAGCAGTGAGCACTCAGCACAGTCAGATATACATAGATGATATTATCATGCAGCACACTGAGGCTGAGCACAGATATGGTATGTGACTGTGTATCGTTTTTTTTCAGGCAGAGAACGGATTATATTAAATAATAAATAAAACTGGTGGTGGTCACTAGTAACTATCAGCAAAACTCTGCACTCTGAGTACTCCTAATGCTCCCCAAAATTACTAAGTTAGTAGTAAATCAACTCAAGTGTCTCTATCTATTCTAACGGAGAGGACGCCAGCCACGTCCTCTCCCTATCAATCTCAATGCACGTGTGAAAAATGGCGGCGACGCGCGGCTCCTTATATAGAATCCGAGTCTCGCGATAGAATACGAGCCTCGCAAGAATCCGACAGCGGGATGATGACGTTCGGGCACGCTCGGGTTAACCGAGCAAGGCGGGAAGATCCGAGTCTGCCTCGGACCCGTGTAAAAAGGCTGAAGTTCGGGGGGGTTCGGATTCCGAGGAACCGAACCCGCTCATCTCTACTTGAGATGTGCACTAACTTTACTTGCGATTAGGACTATATAGTCAAAATGGAAAGGAGAAATCTCACCGTGTGTACACACCTTTCGAGTAGATTTGAATACTTGGCCAGAATGGTCTATTAATTGGCCGCTTGTATATATTTGATTGCACTCCACTGTTGATTGAAATGCAGCCGCCAGTGATTATGAGAGCCTGAGGAGTCTAGAGCTGTGGGGCTGCTATCTGTGGGTTGAGCGGCATGAATAATACCCTAGCCATGGTGGTGAGTGTATATGGCCACTGTATGTTATAAAAATAATGAGTTGCCTATTTATATAATTTAGGTGAGTTTTCTATTAGGGCTTCTTAAACATGGGGGGGGGGGTGCATCGAAGATTTGCCTAGGGTGCTGAAAAACCTTGCACCAGCCTGAGTGGACCGTTCATGTACTGGAGTTCCACTTCCACTCTGAGCATATTGCAGAGATTGTCTCTGTGGGTGTTCTATGATACAGATCACCGGTACAATCAAATACTGCATTAAGAGTTTGGGTGCTAGTATCGTGCCCAGATCGCAATGCAAATCCTATTATTGATAAATGGGCCCCAGCGTGTATGAAAGCAGATAATGGAGTAAAAAAATCAACTTTCTTTACAGTATCTGCATACCTCCCAACTGCCCTGATTTTTGTAGGACAATCCTGTTTTTTTTGGGACTATACCACTGTCCCATATGTGAGCCCCAGTGATCTGCTCTGGTGGGGGAGACAGTTCGGATGCTCCTGTGAATAGGACTGGGGGCATGCCAGCAGCTCACAGAGCGCTTGGCATGCCCCCTCAGTGATGAAAACAGGGATGTGGCTTGCGATCGCGGCACTCCCACAAAGCCACGCCCCCTTTTCCATGGGTGTGGTATGGAGGGTCGACAGTAAAAAGTTCAGCAGTGTCTAGATTGCTTACTATTGGTCGACATTAACTAGGTTGACAGGGTATCTAGGTCGACATGGTCTAGGTCGACAGGTCAAAAGGTCGACATGAGATTTTTATGTTTTTTTTGGTGTTGTTTTCTCCGTACAGTGACCGGGAACCCCAATTAGTGCACCGTGTCCCCTCGCATGGATCGCTTCGCTTGCCATGCTTCGGGCAAGGTGCCTCTCTGCGCTCGGCACAGGTTACTATTCCCACCCAATCGTAGTCCGTGTGGATCGTAAAGTATGAAAAAGTTAAAAAAAATGAAAAAAAAATTTGAAAACTCATGTCGACCTTTTGACCTGTCGACCTAGAACATGTCGACCTGGAGACCTTGTCGACCTAGAAACCCTGTCAATCTAGTTACTGTTGACCAATAGTGGTTGACCTAGACACTGTCGACCTAGTTACTGTCGACGTAGAGACTGGATATCTTTTTCCATAGCTCACGCCCCTTTTTGGACGGAGACCCTTGTTGCCTGAACCAGAAGTTGGGAGGTATGTATTTGCAAACGTCTAACGATTTTGCTGTCACAATTCTGTTATGTGACTAAGGAAATCATTCAGATGATTAAAAAATGGGCTCCAGGTTGCACACTGTCCAGGATACAGAGGGAAGATAACATCTCAAAACCTCAGAAAGGGACGGAAGTAAAACATTAATTGATCATCTTTAAAGGAGATAGACAAAGAAATCATGTCTATTATGAAGTTTGTCTCCTGCTTTGTCTGCCACCTCTCATTTAATTAACTGTTTAACTGTTGTGTACAACTGATTAAAAACTGACCTGCACTTGTTCTAGATAATCTGATTCTGCACAAATTAATACTCATAGGCCCCCATTTATCAAGCCTTGATGAGTGATAAATAGCACGGTGATAAAGTACCAACCAATCCGCTCCTAACTTCCATGTCACAGGCTGTGTTTGAAGAATGACAGGAGCTGGTTGGCATGCTTGATAAATCTGGGCCATAGTCTTTCCCAAACCCATCAGTCAGCAGCAGTGTACACTATGGCAGACTATTTCAGGCCCCTTTTCTGTTTAAACAACAGAAGTTCTGCCCAGTTTTTTTTAAACATACAGTACTTACACTTTAAATTCATTTTATTTTATAATTTTGGGGCACATGTATTAAGCCTGGAGAATTGATAAAGCAGTAACAAGTGCAAGGTGATAATGCAGCAGCCAATCAGCACCTAATTGTAAATTTACATACTGAAGCTGATTGGCTGGTGCGTTATCACCTTGCAGTTATCACTGCTTTATCACTTCTCCAGGCTTAATACATCTGCCCCATAGAAACAAATAACTGTAGTAAACAATTGAAAGGTGAAGGTGATCACCGGGAGGTGCTGTCAGGAGAGACTAAAGGTGCTGCAACTGTGTGTGTTTTGGCGGGGAGATCGATTGCGCGCAGTGGTGAGGGGCAGGCAAGTTCAGCCAGGGGGAAAATTAAGGTGCTGCTGTTGGGGGAGGAGAGGATATTGGGGGAGAAACTAGTGGTGCAACCACACAGTGCAGGGCTGATCCAGCACCTCATGATGGTGAAGATGTAGGTGTTCACTAACAGCCAGTGTCAACCTACTTGTTGTTTAGTTGGGGGGAAAGTTCCTCCTACACTAGAACAATTAGTTGGGAAAAATCAACAAGTTTGATTTTTCTCAGACTGTTTCCTGCCATTTTTCAGTGTGTGGGAGCAAACGATTATCATTTGTTCCCACACAGTGCCCAATTATCATTCCAACCAGCCAGTGCGATTGCAGTGTCACTGCTCAGTTGCTTCCATGAAACACCCAATTTTATAGACAGACATGAGACGCAGAGAAACAGACTGTAAAAAAAATACACTGTCTTGGTCACTACCATGGGATGAGCCGAGCTGCAGGGCTAGTAATAATAATAATAAAAATATTAATAATAATAATAATATTTTAAATAGCATTTTTCTCCCAATAGGACTCATCGTGCTTTAATTGGGTGTAGTAGGGTATGCCGGCGGCCGGGCTCCCGGCGACTAGCATACCGGCGCCGGAATCCCAACTGCCGGCATACCGACAGCTTGGCGAGCGCAAATGAGCCCCTTGCGGGCTCGCTGCGCTCGCCACGCTGCGGGCACGGTGGCGTGCTATGCGCGCCACACTATCTATTCTCCCTCCAGGGGGGTCATGGACCCCCAAGAGGGAGAAAAGATGTCGGTATGCCGGCGGTCGGGATTCCAGCGCCGGTATGCTGGTCGTCGGGAGCCCGGCCGCCGGCAAACAGAAGACCACCCCTTTAATTTGCCTTAAAAAAAACCCCACAAGATACATACAGTAATAACCTTCAAATAAAAGAGAACTAAACACTTGGGTTGTATATTTTTAGGAGCCTGGTTACATAGGGCTTTGAAAGTTAGTAAATGAATCTTCTGGCAACTAGGCTGGAGTACCCAGCGGTGATTGCTGGGAGAACAGTCCTGCACCTCATAATATGAGGATTTTGGACACTGCCATCTTAACATGCCCATTCAAGTTTCATTGAAAGTGTAAGTGTCAGTGAAATGGGGACCACATTCACATAAAATACATATCACCAGCCAACCAAACCTTCAACACTGCACAGCTACAGTAGTATTTTATGAGGTAATATGTGATACCCCAAAGTCACAAGGGAACACTTTATGAGCTGCACTGGTGCAGGAGACTAGAGTCCCCACAATCCTCTGGGGTTCAAAGAACTGACAGCGGAAGAGAGAAAAGTTAAGTGGCAGCAAGTGTCTGCAAGCTAAGATGTTCCCTAATCATTTGGCGGCAGTTGCCTGATTCAGCAGATAGAAAGCAGAGAAGCAGGACGACTGTTAGAACGACTTAGGAGGGATGTTTAGAGGTGGATGGAAAAGCAGCTCCAGATGGAGGGTGACATCTTGAGAACAGCAGCAGAGAAAAAATTGACACGTTTCATGCTGTGAGATCCTGAGAGAGAGACAGTAGTTGCAATCTCAAAGAGATGCCAAGTGACAGAAAGAGACGGACAGACAAGATACAGAGAAGTAAAGAGCTACAGAAGTTTGAAGACCCCTTCATTTTCCTGCTGACGCTGGAATCAGAGGGGAAGCTGCTCCTGTTACATGTTGCTTGGTGAGAAAGTACCACTTGCTATATTACATGTGTCCAAGCTCCACATAGGAGGTTATTCAGACCCGGCTGCATCAGCGGGCCGCAGCGCAGTTTGCCGATGGCAGCAAATTGCACATGTGCAGCTGGCGCACAACGGCTCCGCAGCCACTGATGGATGCAACCGCAATGTGATTGACAGCGGCAGGTGTTGCGGGGCAGAGAATGGCATTGCAGGGAGCGGCACCGGGAAAACGGGGGGCTGATTGGTGGCATTTTGTAGGTGGCAGTGTGATGTCACATGCAGCCGCTCCAATAAAAAAAATTCCCTCTGATCTCCTGGCTGCGCTGCCAGGGGTCAACCTTGGGGCCCGATTCAGACCAGATTGCTCCTGTTGGTTTTCGCACAGCGGCCGATTAATGATTGACTGCACATGCGTATGCACCACAATGCTAAACAGCGACAATCTTGTGCAAACATTTCGATTGCACAGCCATTTGCAAGCTGATTGACAGGAAGAGGCCATTTGTGGGTGGTAACTGGCCGTTTTCTGGGAGTGTCAGGGAAAATGCAGACGTTCCCAAGTGTTTTCAGGGAGGGTATGTGACGTCAGCACCGGCCCCGATCAGCCTGTTCTCATCGTACTGTAGGAGTAAGTCCTGGGCTGCACATAGACTGCACACACTGGAAAAATCATGGTGAGTGAGTTGCGAATGGATTTGCAGCTGTCTGTTGACTGTGGGACATTTTTGCACAGCGTACACATGCGATCGCACACTTGCACAGGGGTATTACACTCCCCCTTGGGTTGTGACTATCTGATCGCAGGTCAACAAAATTTACAGCACAGCGATCAGGTCTGAAATAGGCCCTAAATTCCGATTAAATTAGATTGCAGGCGCATAGGGAGGCGGACTCAAACATGCTGGGCGGCCTTGCACTGTGCTGGGTGGCCCCCAGAATATGCAGAGATGAATGCAGATCTGGCTGCGTATGCAGTGTTCTGCGTTCATCTCTGAATAACCCCCACAGTCACCTACATTTCAGAGAAAGTTAACATTGAATCCACCTTGCACATTTTTTACAGATGGCGCTGCAACTGTTCTTGTTAGTATAGAGGTGTTACTCTCTTACGCTAGCCAACATTTACTGAGCACCAACTAGCCACAATGAGGAATATAATAATAATCATCATCAATTGCACATGTGCAGCGGGCGCACAGCGGCTCCGCAGCGACCGATGGATGTGACCACAATGTGATTGATAGCGACAGGTGTTGCGGGGCAGAGTACGGCATTGAGGGGGGCGGCAACTGGAAAATGGGGGGCAGGTTGGTGGCATTTTTGGGGTGGCTGTGTGATGTCATATGCAACTGCTCCAATAAAAAAAATGCCCTCTGATCTCCTGGCTGCGCTGCCAGAGGTCAACCTTGGGGCCCGATTCAGACCTGATCGCTCCTGTTGGTTTTCGCACAGCGGCCGATTAATGATTGTCTGCACATGCGTATTCACCACAATGCGCACGTATGTCGCTCAACAGCGACAATCTGGTGCAAACATTTCGATTGCACAGCCATTCGCAAGCTTATTAAAAGCTTATTTCAAGCAGAAATTGGGGCTCTTTTGGAATATTAATTTTTGACCAATATGTAATTTATATAGCACTTTTCTCCCAATAGGACTAAAAGTGCTTTACATTTGCATTTACAGCACAAACTACAACACAATCTTAACAGGAAAGAGAACTAAGCATTTGTGTTTTATTTTTTTAGGAGCTAAAAAGGGACATTAGTGAAATGTGTGTTAACAGGTAAGTCTTGAATTTGATTTTGAAGGACACTAGAGTGGAGTGGGATATTTTCATGGCTGTGTTGGATAGTTTAAATTCTATTTATATATATATACACATGTTCACAAAAAACTCGGATAGCTTCTCATTTTGAAACACACAGTTTATTACAAACAGTCACACAATACATATAAAAAAAATCAACAGAGCTAAATCTCTTGCTATGAATATATTTAGATAAATAGGCATTCACCACATTGGATATGTCTTTTGAATATAAAAGTAACACACTCATATGTAGCCTATAATACTTTGTTACTCCCTACAGTTTCTGATCATGGTCTCCATGCAATAATGTCTCTGATCCTTTATGTTTCCTTAATTGAATGTGCAGTTAATACAATGTATTTAGAGGCTTGCAGTTTTTAGTTTGTAACTTTTCACTCACCGCGGGCTGTGCATAATCTTTATGTCCAGTGGGTAATATTGGTAAACTTCATTGCCTGTTTGCTGTTATGCGGTAACTGATTTAGTATACAGTGTTTGCTTACCACATCAATAGCAGACATTTGTAGTCTACCACTCGTTATCCGATGAGCAGCTCTGTGTCATTGCACTTAATATCCTGTCTGGAGCCACAGCGACATGTCTCATCCGGGAGCGGCAGTCGCCGTGTGTACTGGCTGTACACTCAGGTCCTGGGGAACAGATCACTCAGCCTGTTTGGAACACAATGGCAGCAGTGCTTTGAGTTCGCTCCATCCTGTGGTGGGCTGAGGGCTTTGCAAAATGATATCATGGGCTTCAGATCTCCATCTTTGCACAACTTCAGTGTTGGTTAAATGAAGGTTTCTACTTGATGGCAAATCACATAGGTCATAGCAAGACCATATCATCATGACAAATCTGGGGAAAATAGGTAGATTTGAGTATAATCTGCGTACAGATGATACTGAAATCCAAATGAGCTGATTAGTTTGCCAAGAGATGTGATATAGATTGAGAAAAGTGGAAGGCCTAAGCCTGAGCCTTGCAGTACTCCAACTGATAGAGGTAGCGAAGAGTAGGTAGATTCAGAGCATAACATACTGAAAGAGCAATTAGATAGGTAGGGTGAGAACCAAGAAAGGGCTGTGGCCTGAAGACCTAGGGATTGCAGTGTTTGTATGAGAAGAGAGTGATCAACAGTCAAAAGCAGTAGAGAGATCTAGAAGAATAAGAAGTGAGCACTGCCTTTAGACTTACTGGTGACCAGATCATTCACTACTTTAGTCAGTGCTGTCTCTGTGGAGTGTTGGGAATAAAAGCCTCGCTGAAGTGGGTCCAATAAGTTGTGCAAGTTAAAAAAAGTGCGTGAGGTGAGTGTTGTCAATTCTCTCAAACAGCTTGGAGAGGCATGGGAGCTAAGAGATGGGACAGTAGTTTGAAAGTGAGTTTGGGTCAGAATTTGTCAGAATGCAAGTAATCATTGCATGCTTGACTAGTGATGGTAAGATACCAGTAGAGAGAGAGAGAGAGATTTCAGATTTTAGTTAAGGTTGGAATTAGCGCAGGAGACAGAGCTTTACTGATTTGTGAAAATCAAGAAGAGAGGTAGTAGAGTAGAAGGATGAGAAGAGTGTTGATACAGTACTTCCAGGGATATTCAATTACCATGACTTGCTGTCGGGTGTAATGTATCGCTGGGGGGGTTATTAATTAGCCCTAAAGAGCCGCGGCACGCTCCAACAGGCGAAGCAAAACCACTGATGACAGCCCCGTTTTCATCCGAAAACGGGGCTATTTCACCTATAAACACACAGGTTTCACTGAACCTGTGTGTTTTCGGGTGAAAATGCACTTTTTACCGGCCGATTAAATCAAATAGGCTGATTGCAAAACCCAAAGAAACAACAGGAGTTTTTACTCCCGATGTCTCATTGGGGGTAATTGAATTTCCCAGTTCATCTTAATTGGTGGGATCAAATGAAGAGGAGGTGCCAAAGGTTTCATGTATGGAATTTAGCTGGTCATTGGCTGAGGAAGAGCATACCATTTTATTTTGGATCTTATCAATCTTGTCCTTGAAGTAGGAAGCAAGATCTTTCAAAGTAATAGTGGCTGGTGGGTTTAGTGAGGAAGGGTTAAGAAGTAATTAAAATGTATTAAAAAGTCGCTTGGGGTTAAAGGCTTGAGCAGAGAAGCGAGATTGGAAATATGTTTGTGTTAGGGTCTCCTGCCCTGTGCTGCCACGTCGTCATGGCAACCGGGAGACAAGAGCTAGTGGAGTAACCTGAGCGCAGCTGATACTCCGGTTCGGGTCTTTTGCTGTGCAGTGGTTATAGGCTCTGTGCACGGCAGGGGATCCGGTGCTGGTTTTTGTGCTCACAGTCTGTGAGGTCTGAGTGGGGCGTGGACAGCACCTGCTTTATAAGGCCTCTTTTCAGGGTAAGCAGATGCTGCTGAATCTTTGTTGGTTAGTCAGTTCATGAAAGTTAGCCAGTACTGTGTAGCTTTGTATTTGTTTGTTGCTTACTGCAAATAGGCCTGGGGATTTGGTATTACACTCTGCCAATCCAGACCTAGCAGTAAGACTGGAGTCAGTCGTTTAGCTTGCTGGGGTTCTGTTACTACTCTGTGAACTTAGCAAGTTTGCGGCTGTATTCTAAGACTTGCCTGTCTAATCCTGTCTCACTGTGCTAGGTGTCAGGGGTCAGTTTAGTGGCAGTAAGCTAAAACCTGTGCACTGCAAGTGAGAATTAGGATTGTGGAGATTCTCCTTGTGTCTATCATTCCATCTCTGACCAAGGAGTTTACTGCCACACCCGTTGGTAACCCTTTAGGGTTTTGCTGTTGCCCTTAGCAACAGCATTTCGGGTTCTCTACGTATTAAAACACAACATCTTGCTTTTCCATCTGAGCAGTTCTAATACAAGGGAGATACCCAGTTCCTTAGCCTCTGGGCTTCTCTGTTCACTTTGTGTGTATTTTGTTACCCTATCACCTTCTGTGTACATTATGTCATATCCTCCAGTTTGTCTGTGAGTCCATCTGTTTTGCATAACAGTTCAAACACCAGTACATTCCTGCAGACACTGGTGTGCATAACATATTCAGCAGCCTAATACTCCTGTTGAAATTTTGTGGGAATATGGAGCATACCCCTCAAAATACGTTGCAACAGGTGGTCGATCAGGTGCAGGTCCTGACTCGACAATTTAATGATTTGTCCATTAAAATGCACACCTCCCAGGCTGCTGGCAGAGCTCCCGCAGCAGCAGCACCTGCAGGGGTTAAGGAGCCGAAAGTAAATCTCCCGGATCGTTTTTCTGGAGATCGCTCGCAGTTCTTTTGTTTCAAGGAGAGCTGCAAGCTATACTTCCGGCTTAGGCCTCAGTCTTCTGGGTCGGAGATTCAGCGGGTGGGCATAGTGATTTCCTTGCTACAAGGAGACCCACAGGTCTGGGCATATGGGTTGCAGCCTGACTGTCCGTCGCTTAAAAGTGTTGATGCTTTTTTTACGGCACTGGGCATGTTGTATGATGACCCTGACAAGACGGCCTCAGCCGAGGCTCAGATTTCGATCCTTAAGCAAGGGCGAAGGCCAGTTGAGGTTTACTGTACGGAGTTTCGGAGGTTGGCCCATGATACCCAGTGGAATGACCCAGCCCTGAGACACCAGTACCGAAGAGGTCTTTCTAACCAGATAAAGGACCAACTGGTACAATATCCCTTGCCTGATAGCTTGGATCAGCTCATGCAGTTATCCATCCGGGTGGATAGACGGCTGAGAGAGCGTAGGCTTGAAAGGGAGACTGAGATTTCCTTCCTTCCCAAGGGAACCTCAGACTCTGAGGAATTTTCTGAGGAGCCTATGCAGATTGGGGCTACCCGCCTCTCCTCGCGTGAGAAGACGCGGAGGAGACAGCAGGGGTTGTGTTTGTACTGTGGGAATAAAGGTCATGTGGTAGTATCATGCCCAGAAAAGCCGGAAAACTTCAGGGCCTGAGGGTGATGGGAAATATCCTGTCAGGCCAGAAGTCAGAATTTCCCAAGAAGACTTTTATCATTCCGGTGACCTTGAAGATCCTCGGTCAAACTGTCAAGACTGAGGCCTTTGTGGACAGTGGGGCCGACGGGGTTTTTATGGACCGCCAATTCGCCCTGAAACACTCTGTTCCCTTAGTACCCTTGGCATCGGAAATTGAGATTTGTGGGTTAAACGGGGAACCATTATCCCAAGGTAAAATTACCTCTTGCACTAGCCAGATTTCTTTGTTTATTGGAGCCACACACTCTGAAAAATTGTCCTTTTATGTGACTGTCTGTACTTTTGCCCCATTGGTGTTGGGGTTACCCTGGTTAAGGGCCCACAATCCTCAATTTGACTGGGTCTCTGGGGAGATTCTTAGTTGGGGTACTGATTGTTTCAGGAGTTGCTTGAGCCTTCCAGTCAGGCTCTCACAGCTAAGTTTGCCAGGATTGCCAGGGTGTTATGCAGATTTTGCGGACGTGTTCTCCAAAAAAGTTGCAGAGGTACTACCTCCCCATCGCCCCTATGACTGTGCCATTGATTTGTTGCCAAATGCTAAGCTTCCCAAGAGCAGGTTGTACTCCCTGTCACGTCCTGAGACTCAGGCTATGGCAGAGTACATTCAGGAGAACTTGGCTAAGGGATTTATCAGACCTTCACAGTCTCCAGTTGGGTCGGGGTTCTTCTTCGTGGGTAAAAAGGACGGTTCGTTGCGACCCTGCATCGACTTCAGGGAATTGAACCGTATCACAATTAAAAACTCATACCCACTGCCTCTCATTTCGGTCTTGTTTGACCAGCTTCGTACTGCCACCATTTTTTCTAAGATTGACCTACGCAGTGCGTACAATCTAATCCGAATAAGAGAGGGGGATGAATGGAAGACTGCCTTTAATACCCACTCAGGGCATTATGAATATTTGGTGATGCCTTTTGGGCTCTGTAATGCCCCGGCAGTCTTCCAGGATTTCATGAATGATGTGCTCAGGGAATATTTGGATAGATTCTTAGTTGTATACTTAGATGACATCCTAATCTTCTCCCATTCCCTGGAGGAACATCGGAAGCATGTACGCTTAGTCCTCCAGAAACTCAGAGACCACCGGCTTGGGGCGAAGCTGGAGAAGTGCGAATTTGAAGTTCAGCAAATCGCATTTCTAGGATATATTATCTCCCCAGAAGGTTTCCAAATGGAGGGTTCCAAGGTACAGGCAGTCCTGGATTGGGTGCAGCCCACTAGTTTGAAGGCGCTTCAGCGTTTCCTGGGCTTTGCAAATTTTTATAGACGATTTATCGCTGGATTTTCGTCTATAGTGGCGCCCTTGGTGGCACTCACTAAGAAAGGGGCGGATGTTGCTCACTGGTCTTGTGAGGCTAAAGCGGCTTTTGCCCGTCTCAAAAGGGCATTTGTTTCGGCCAAGGTGCTGCGACACCCAGATCCAGAGCGTCCTTTTGTGGTGGAGGTGGATGCCTCTGAGATGGGTATTGGGGCAGTGCTTTCTCAGATGGGAGTATCTGATAATCGCCTTCATCCCTGTGCTTACTTTTCCCGTAAATTTTCGCCTGCCGAGATGAATTATGACGTGGGTAACCGGGAATTGTTGGCTATTAAGGATGCACTCGAGGAGTGGAGACACTGGCTTGAGGGGGCTAAGTTTGTGGTCTCAATTCTCACTGACCATAAGAATCTGGCATATTTAGAGTCAGCGAAGCGTCTCAATGCCAGGCAGGCACGATGGGCTTTGTTTTTTGCTCGCTTTAATTTTTTGATAACATATCGCCCTGGGTCAAAAAACATCAAGGCTGATGCGCTCTCGCGGAGTTTTGCTCCAATCCAGGAGACCACCGAGGAGCCGTTGCCCATTGTTTCCCCATCATGTATTAAAGTGGGCATTACCCAGGACCTCTTATCATTAGTCCTTAGAGCACAGGAGCAGGCTCCTCCAGACCTTCCGGTAGGTCTTTTGTTTGTGCCTCCTAGGTTAAGACAGCGAGTGTTCCTGGAATTCCATGCCAAGAAGTCGGCAGGTCACCCGGGTATTGCGAGAACTCGGGAGTTGCTATCTAGGGCGGTGTGGTGGCCCTCGGTGGCTAAGGATGTGGATCAGTGGGTTCGGGCATGTGACATCTGTGCCCGAAATAAGACTCCTAGAGGGGTTCCTGTTGGCCCATTACATCCACTCTCTATCCCATCTAAGCCATGGACCCACATTTCAATGGATTTTGTGGTGGACTTGCCCAAATCCTCGGGGATGACAGCCATCTGGGTTGTCGTTGACAGGTTTTCGAAGATGGCGCACTTCGTTCCACTGGTTGGGCTGCCATCAGCCAGACGCCTGTCTGAATTATTTATGCTGCATGTTGTGCGTCTCCACGGTTTGCCACTTGATGTGGTCTCTGACCGCGGATCCCAGTTTGTGGCCAAATTCTGGAGGGCATTTTGTTCCGATCTCCAGATTTCTGTCAGCTTGTCGTCAGGCTACCATCCGCAGTCTAATGGGCAGACTGAAAAGGTGAACCAGTCCTTGGAGCAGTTCCTCAGGTGTTATGTCTCCAAGTGTCAGACTGACTGGGTTGCTCATCTGTCCATGGCGGAGTTTGCCTATAACAACGCGGCTCACTCTGCTACAGGGATCTCTCCCTTCCTTTGTGTGTATGGGCATCATCCTAAGGCCAATTCTTTTGACCCCCTGGACTCCACGCCTGGTAGTTCCTCTGTGGTTTCGGTCCTTAGAGGTATTTGGCGGAAAGTGAAGAAAGCCCTTGTGTCTGTGTCATTAGTGACCAAAAGGGTTTTTGATAAGCGGAAAAGACCCTGCAGCTTCAAATTAGGAGACTTCGTCTGGTTGTCTACCAAGAATTTGAAGTTGAGACAGCCATCTCATAAGTTAGGGCCCCGGTTCATCGGCCCTTATAAGATCACCAGGGTTATCAATCCGGTGGCATTTCAGTTAGATCTGCCCCGTTCTTTGGGTATCAATAAAACATTTCATTGTTCCCTTTTAAAACGGGCGATTAGTAATCATTCTTCCAGTGGAAGACCTTCCCCTCTTCTGATACGTGGCCAGAGGGAGTTTGTTGTTGAAAGGATTCTTGACTCCAAGGTGGTTCTGGGTCGGCTGTCATTTTTGGTGCACTGGAAGGGGTATGGCCCGGAGGAGCGGTCGTGGGTGCGCAGTTGTGATCTTCATGCCCCCAGACTGATACGCTCTTTCTTCTCGCAGTTCCCCGATAAACCCGGTGGTAGGGGTTCTTTGACCCCTCGTCAGAGGGGGGGTACTGTTAGGGTCTCCTGCCCTGTGCTGCCACGTCGTCATGGCAACCGGGAGACAAGAGCTAGTGGAGTAACCTGAGCGCAGCTGATACTCCGGTTCGGGTCTTTTGCTGTGCAGTGGTTATAGGCTCTGTGCACGGCAGGGGATCCGGTACTGGTTTTTGTGCTCACAGTCTGTGAGGTCTGAGTGGGGCGTGGACAGCACCTGCTTTATAAGGCCTCTTTTCAGGGTAAGCAGATGCTGCTGAATCTTTGTTGGTTAGTCAGTTCATGAAAGTTAGCCAGTACTGTGTAGCTTTGTATTTGTTTGTTGCTTACTGCAAATAGGCCTGGGGATTTGGTATTACACTCTGCCAATCCAGACCTAGCAGTAAGACTGGAGTCAGTCGTTTAGCTTGCTGGGGTTCTGTTACTACTCTGTGAACTTAGCAAGTTTGCGGCTGTATTCTAAGACTTGCCTGTCTAATCCTGTCTCACTGTGCTAGGTGTCAGGGGTCAGTTTAGTGGCAGTAAGCTAAAACCTGTGCACTGCAAGTGAGAATTAGGATTGTGGAGATTCTCCTTGTGTCTATCATTCCATCTCTGACCAAGGAGTTTACTGCCACACCCGTTGGTAACCCTTTAGGGTTTTGCTGTTGCCCTTAGCAACAGCATTTCGGGTTCTCTACGTATTAAAACACAACATCTTGCTTTTCCATCTGAGCAGTTCTAATACAAGGGAGATACCCAGTTCCTTAGCCTCTGGGCTTCTCTGTTCACTTTGTGTGTATTTTGTTACCCTATCACCTTCTGTGTACATTATGTCATATCCCCCAGTTTGTCTGTGAGTCCATCTGTTTTGCATAACAGTTCAAACACCAGTACATTCCTGCAGACACTGGTGTGCATAACAGTTTGTTTGGCAATGCTGCAAGCGGTTGCATCGTCCTACAAAAAATGACAGGTGATTGGTTGGTACTTTATCTCTATCCTCTTTATCACTCTACAAGCTTTGTTAAATCTCCCCCATTGTGAGAGGATGATCACATCTGAATAAAATTGATATGAGAGAAGATACAAACATTATAGAAGCATTCTCTTCTCAAATTACTTTGAAAAATAGTTTCTTGTTGCTGTGATATGTGGCAATAAGAAGTGATTGTTATTGGGGTAAAATTGCAGGGAATAATAAATATTACCTCCTCTGGTACTGAGGCGACTCACCACCATCTGCCAACTTAATGCCATTTTCAATTTCTTTCAATGTGGTGGGGTTGCTTCCTCCTTTCCAGCTTTTAGTTTTAGTTAAGTGCCACTTTATTACTTCCCTTATACTGTATGCCATGTTTCTTTGTGTCCTCATGTATCCCCTGTCCCCTTGTCTTTTATATTCATCTGATATCTTTGATATGTGTTTACCACCTTGTCTCCTGTCTTTTCTGCTCTTTCTTAATCTTGCATGCCTAACTGCCTCTGTCTCTGCTATTTCTCTTCTCTAGTAGAATATACAATTACTTAAATTTTTTTGGAGAGGGACTGGGAAAAATTTATATTATTGCCAGTGGCGGATTCAGGTGGGGGTTGGGGGTGTGGGGGGATACCAAGGCATGTGCCCCCCCTGTCATTTAGTAATTAAACAAATAAATAAATAGTGCAGTAGTGCGGTGGAAGTACAGTATGGCAGTAATGTCCGCAAATTCCCTTTTCAGGCCACCAAGCAGGGCAGTTGGTGCTTGGCAGCATGACTTCCAGGTCTGCCAAGAGCACAACGCTGAACTTGGGACGTAGGCTGGAAAGGCAGTAAGGGCAGGAGGCTGGAAAGACAGTGAGGACAGGAAGCTGTCAATACAGAGGAGGAAGAGGTTGGAAAGCTAGGGGGGCGGGGTCAGGAGGCTGGAAAGACAGTGGGGCAGGAGGCTAGAGTGACACGAGGCAGTAAGCTCAAGTGACAAGGAGCAGGTTGTGACACAGGGAGCAGGAGGCAGGATTGGGGCAAGGATCAGGAGATGAAACAGGTAACAGGAGGCTTGAGTGGACATGGGGCAGGAGGAAACATGGGCAGGAGGTGACTAAGGGAGCAGGAAGCTGGAGATGACACAGGGAGCTGGATGCGACACAGGGCAGGAGGCTGAAGCTGACATGGGGCAGGAGGCTGGAGGCAAAACAAAGCATAAGTTGCACAGGGGTGAGGTAGCTGGAAAGACACTGGATGGATGGGACAAGGAGCAGGAAGCTGGAGTGACAGGGAGCACGAGGCTGGAGTGACACAGAGGCAGGAGGGTACATGGGGCACAAGTCTTGCTGAACCTCTGTTGTACGATAATGACATTGGTTACATTCCTACACAAACAGGTATCTTCCGGACCGTGGGATTTCCTACAACTGAAGATACCGTCTGCCCAGCGATGGTCAGTTTCTTCAGAGGTACCCCATCACAGAGAAACCACCATATACAGTAGGTAAGGTGTATTTTTAGTTAGTACACACACCCGGTGCCAAATATATTAGAACTGTGCAAAGTACATGTTCTGGAGTTTTGGAATTGCAGAGAAAGAGTCCAAATAGCTGTAAAACAAAAGATGTGGAGAAGCTATTCCGCAGATGATATCCTTTGTGTTGCAGCTCATTGCTCTACTTTCTCTCTACAATTCCAAAACCCCAGCACATGTACTACTGTATGTGCAATTCTATTTGCCGTAGGTACTATTAAAACAGTCCAGTCACAGCTATCCCAAATCCCACCCCTATCTCACTGCCCCCTTCCCATCCTGCACAGTGCCCCCCATTCACAAAGTATTTCCCCCATCCAACCCAGGCCAGTATTTACTAAAAATCCGAGTTTGGCCGATTTGTGTTTTTTTTTCTAAGTCCCAATCCGGGAATTCACTAAGCACCAATCTCGGCAGTGTCTGGTCTATTCGTAATGGTTTGAATGACAACGTTCCGAAATACGCATGAATAGACCATCAGTCAAACGCGGCTGTTATTTCATAGAATACGGGCATTCACTATTCATTCGTATTTGGGTGTTAGTTTCTGAGTGCTCAAGTGCGGGTATGTTTTTTTTCGATTCGTTAAAAAAAGCAGCAAAAAAATAGACCTGCTTTTTCCAGTCGAGTTTGGATAACCATGCACGGATCAGTGAGATCTGTGCATGATTATCTATGGGAAAGGGTCTGTTTAGTGTAAAATCGGAAAAAAAAATTGCGTGGGGTCCCCCCTCCTAAGCACAACCAGCCTCGGGCTCTTTGAGCCGATCCTGGTTAAAAAAATATGGGAGAAAAATGACAGGGGTTCCCCCATATTTATTCAACCAGCACCGGGCTCTGCGCCTGGTCCTGGTTCCAAAAATACGGGGGACAAAAAGCGTAGGGGTCCCCCGTATTTTTGAAACCAGCACCGGGCTCCACTAGCCAGGTACATAATGCCACAGCCGGGGGACACTTTTATACTGGTCCCTGCGGCCCTGGCATTACATACCCAACTAGTCACCCCTGGCCGGGGTACCCTGGAGGAGTGGGGACCCCTTCAATCAAGGGGTCCCCCCCTCCAGCCACCCAAGGGCCAGGGGTGAAGCCCGAGGCTGTCCCCCCCATCCAAGGGCGGCGGATGGGGGGCTGATAGCCTTGTGCAAAATTGTGAATATTGTTTTTTAGTAGCAGTACTACAAGTCCCAGCAAGCCTCCCCCACAAGCTGGTAATTGGAGAACCACAAGTACCAGCATGCGGTGGAAAACGGGGCCCGCTGGTACCTGTAGTACTACTACTAAAAAAATACCCCCCAAAAAAACAGGACACACACACCGTGACAGTATAAGTTTATTACATACATGCACACCTCCATACATACATACTTACCTATGTTCCCACAAGGCTCGGTCCTCTTCTCCGTGTAGAATCCTAGGGGTACCTGTGTTAAAAATTATACTCCCATAATCCAGGGTAGAATCCGACCTTTGAATAATCCACGTATTTAGCAAAAAAAAAAAAAACGGAAACCCGACCACGCACTGAAAGGAGGACCCCCCCTGACTCCTGTAAAAGAGGGTCCCTTCAGCCAATCAGGGAGCGCCACGTCGTGGCACTCTCCTGATTGGCTGTGTGCTCCTGTAGTGTCTGTCAGGCAGCACACGGCACAGATACAATGTAGCGCCTATGCGCTCCATTGTAGCCAATGGTGGGAACTTTGCGGTCAGAGGTTGACCGAAAGTAACCTCACCGCTGACCGCAAAGTTCCCACCATTGGCTACAATGGAGCGCATAGGCGCTACATTGTATCTGTGCCGTGTGCTGCCTGACAGACACTACAGGAGCACACAGCCAATCAGGAGAGTGCCACAAACGTGGCGCTCCCTGATTGGCTGAAGGGACCCTCTTTGTCAGGAGTCAGGGGGGGTCCTGGCAGTTGGGGAAAGGGGTCCCATGTGTAAACATGGGACCCCTTTCAGTGCGTGGTCGGGTTTCCGTTTTTTGTTTTTTTTTTGCCAAGTACGTGGATTATTCAAAGGTCGGATTCTACCCTGGATTATGTGAGTATAATTTTTAACACAGGTACCCCTAGGATTCTACATGAAGAAGAGGACCGAGCCTCGTGGGAACATAGGTAAGTATGTATGTATGTATGGAGGTGTGCATGTATGTAATAAACTTATACTGTCACGTAGAGATGAGCGGGTTCGGTTCCTCGGAATCCGAACCCGCCCGAACTTCATGTTTTTTTTCACGGGTCCGAGCGACTCGGATCTTCCCGCCTTGCTCGGTTAACCCGAGCGCGCCCGAACGTCATCATGACGCTGTCGGATTCTCGCGAGACTCGGATTCTATATAAGGAGCCGCGCGTCGCCGCCATTTTCACACGTGCATTGAGATTGATAGGGAGAGGACGTGGCTGGCGTCCTCTCCATTTAGATTAGAAGAGAGAGAGTGAGATTGATTTGAGACAGAGACACTTGATTTACTGGAGCTTAGGAGTACTGTAGAGAGTGCAGAGTTTAGTAGTGACTGACCACAGTGACCACCAGACAGTGCAGTTTTATTTAATATAATCCGTTCTCTGCCTGAAAAAAACGATACACAGTGACTCAGTCACATACCATATCTGTGTGCACTGCTCAGCCCAGTGTGCTGCATCATCTATGTATATATCTGACTGTGCTCACACAGCTTATAATTGTGGGGGAGACTGGGGAGCAGTGCCAGTTATAGGTTATAGCAGGAGCCAGGAGTACATATTATTAAAATTAAACAGTGCACACTTTTGCTGCAGGAGTGCCACTGCCAGTGTGACTGACCAGTGACCTGACCACACTGACCACCAGTATAGTTAGTAGTATACTATATTGTGATTGCCTGAAAAAGTTAAACACTCGTCGTGTGACTTGTGTGGGTTTTTTTTTTTTATTCTATAAAAAACTCATTCTGCTGACAGACAGTGTCCAGCAGGTCCGTCATTATATAATATATACCTGTCCGGCTGCAGTAGTGATATATATATATTTTTTATATCATTATTTATCATCCAGTCGCAGCAGACACAGTACGGTAGTTCACGGCTGTAGCTACCTCTGTGTCGGCACTCGGCAGTCCATCCATAATTGTATACCACCTACCCGTGGTTTTTTTTTCTTTCTTCTTTATACATACATACTACATCTCTTTATCAACCAGTCTATATTAGCAGCAGACACAGTACAGTAGTCCACGGCTGTAGCTACCTCTGTGTCGGCACTCGGCAGTCCATCCATAATTGTATACCACCTACCCGTGGTTTTTTTTTCTTTCTTCTTTATACATACATACTACATCTCTTTATCAACCAGTCTATATTAGCAGCAGACACAGTACAGTACGGTAGTCCACGGCTGTAGCTACCTCTGTGTCGGCACTCGGCAGTCCGTCCATAATTGTATACCACCTACCCGTGGTTTTTTTTTCTTTCTTCTTTATACATACATACTACATCTCTTTATCAACCAGTCTATATTAGCAGCAGACACAGTACAGTAGTCCACGGCTGTAGCTACCTCTGTGTCGGCACTCGGCAGTCCATCCATAATTGTATACCACCTACCCGTGGTTTTTTTTTCTTTCTTCTTTATACATACATACTACATCTCTTTATCAACCAGTCTATATTAGCAGCAGACACAGTACAGTACGGTAGTCCACGGCTGTAGCTACCTCTGTGTCGGCACTCGGCAGTCCGTCCATAATTGTATACCACCTACCCGTGGTTTTTTTTTCTTTCTTCTTTATACATACATACTACATCTCTTTATCAACCAGTCTATATTAGCAGCATACACAGTACAGTAGTCCACGGCTGTAGCTACCTCTGTGTCGGCACTCGGCAGTCCATCCATAATTGTATACCACCTACCCGTGGTTTTTTTTTCTTTCTTCTTTATACATACATACTACATCTCTTTATCAACCAGTCTATATTAGCAGCAGACACAGTACAGTACGGTAGTCCACGGCTGTAGCTACCTCTGTGTCGGCACTCGGCAGTCCGTCCATAATTGTATACCACCTACCCGTGGTTTTTTTTTCTTTCTTCTTTATACATACATACTACATCTCTTTATCAACCAGTCTATATTAGCAGCAGACACAGTACAGTAGTCCACGGCTGTAGCTACCTCTGTGTCGGCACTCGGCAGTCCATCCATAATTGTATACCACCTACCCGTGTTTTTTTTTTTTTCTTTCTTCTTTATACATACTACATCTCATTATCAACCAGTCTATATTAGCAGCAGACACAGTACAGTAGTCCACGGCTGTAGCTACCTCTGTGTCGGCACTCGGCAGTCCATCCATAATTGTATACCACCTACCCGTGGTTTTTTTTTCTTTCTTCTTTATACATACATACTACATCTCATTATCATCCAGTCTATATTAGCAGCAGACACAGTACAGTACAATAGTCCACGGCTGTAGCTACCTCTGTGTCGGCACTCGGCAGTCCATCCATAATTGTATACTAGTATCCATCCATCTCCATTGTTTACCTGAGGTGCCTTTTAGTTGTGCCTATTAAAATATGGAGAACAAAAATGTTGAGGTTCCAAAATTAGGGAAAGATCAAGATCCACTTCCACCTCGTGCTGAAGCTGCTGCCACTAGTCATGGCCGAGACGATGAAATGCCAGCAACGTCGTCTGCCAAGGCCGATGCCCAATGTCATAGTACAGAGCATGTCAAATCCAAAACACCAAATATCAGTAAAAAAAGGACTCCAAAACCTAAAATAAAATTGTCGGAGGAGAAGCGTAAACTTGCCAATATGCCATTTACCACACGGAGTGGCAAGGAACGGCTGAGGCCCTGGCCTATGTTCATGGCTAGTGGTTCAGCTTCACATGAGGATGGAAGCACTCAGCCTCTCGCTAGAAAACTGAAAAGACTCAAGCTGGCAAAAGCACCGCAAAGAACTGTGCGTTCTTCGAAATCCCAAATCCACAAGGAGAGTCCAATTGTGTCGGTTGCGATGCCTGACCTTCCCAACACTGGACGTGAAGAGCATGCGCCTTCCACCATTTGCACGCCCCCTGCAAGTGCTGGAAGGAGCACCCGCAGTCCAGTTCCTGATAGTCAGATTGAAGATGTCAGTGTTGAAGTACACCAGGATGAGGAGGATATGGGTATTGCTGGCGCTGGGGAGGAAATTGACCAGGAGGATTCTGATGGTGAGGTGGTTTGTTTAAGTCAGGCACCCGGGGAGACACCTGTTGTCCGTGGGAGGAATATGGCCGTTGACATGCCTGGTGAAAATACCAAAAAAATCAGCTCTTCGGTGTGGAAGTATTTCACCAGAAATGCGGACAACATTTGTCAAGCCATGTGTTCCCTTTGTCAAGCTGTAATAAGTAGGGGTAAGGACGTTAACCACCTCGGAACATCCTCCCTTATACGTCACCTGCAGCGCATTCATAATAAGTCAGTGACAAGTTCAAAAACTTTGGGCGACAGCGGAAGCAGTCCACTGACCAGTAAATCCCTTCCTCTTGTAACCAAGCTCACGCAAACCACCCCACCAACTCCCTCAGTGTCAATTTCCTCCTTCCCCAGGAATGCCAATAGTCCTGCAGGCCATGTCACTGGCAATTCTGACGAGTCCTCTCCTGCCTGGGATTCCTCCGATGCATCCTTGCGTGTAACGCCTACTGCTGCTGGCGCTGCTGTTGTTGCTGCTGGGAGTCGATGGTCATCCCAGAGGGGAAGTCGTAAGCCCACTTGTACTACTTCCAGTAAGCAATTGACTGTCCAACAGTCCTTTGCGAGGAAGATGAAATATCACAGCAGTCATCCTGCTGCAAAGCGGATAACTGAGGCCTTGACAACTATGTTGGTGTTAGACGTGCGTCCGGTATCCGCCGTTAGTTCACAGGGAACTAGACAATTTATTGAGGCAGTGTGCCCCCGTTACCAAATACCATCTAGGTTCCACTTCTGTAGGCAGGCGATACCGAGAATGTACACGGACGTCAGAAAAAGACTCACCAGTGTCCTAAAAAATGCAGTTGTACCCAATGTCCACTTAACCACGGACATGTGGACAAGTGGAGCAGGGCAGGGTCAGGACTATATGACTGTGACAGCCCACTGGGTAGATGTATGGACTCCCGCCGCAAGAACAGCAGCGGCGGCACCAGTAGCAGCATCTCGCAAACGCCAACTCTTTCCTAGGCAGGCTACGCTTTGTATCACCGCTTTCCAGAATACGCACACAGCTAAAAACCTCTTACGGCAACTGAGGAAGATCATCGCAGAATGGCTTACCCCAATTGGACTCTCCTGTGGATTTGTGGCATCGGACAACGCCAGCAATATTGTGTGTGCATTAAATATGGGCAAATTCCAGCACGTCCCATGTTTTGCACATACCTTGAATTTGGTGGTGCAGAATTTTTTAAAAAACGACAGGGGCGTGCAAGAGATGCTGTCGGTGGCCAGAAGAATTGCAGGACACTTTCGGCGTACAGGCACCACGTACAGAAGACTGGAGCACCACCAAAAACTACTGAACCTGCCCTGCCATCATCTGAAGCAAGAAGTGGTAACGAGGTGGAATTCAACCCTCTATATGCTTCAGAGGTTGGAGGAGCAGCAAAAGGCCATTCAAGCCTATACAATTGAGCACGATATAGGAGGTGGAATGCACCTGTCTCAAGTGCAGTGGAGAATGATTTCAACGTTGTGCAAGGTTCTGATGCCCTTTGAACTTGCCACACGTGAAGTCAGTTCAGACACTGCCAGCCTGAGTCAGGTCATTCCCCTCATCAGGCTTTTGCAGAAGAAGCTGGAGACATTGAAGGAGGAGCTAACACGGAGCGATTCCGCTAGGCATGTGGGACTTGTGGATGGAGCCCTTAATTCGCTTAACAAGGATTCACGGGTGGTCAATCTGTTGAAATCAGAGCACTACATTTTGGCCACCGTGCTCGATCCTAGATTTAAAACCTACCTTGGATCTCTCTTTCCGGCAGACACAAGTCTGCTGGGGTTGAAAGACCTGCTGGTGAGAAAATTGTCAAGTCAAGCGGAACGCGACCTGTCAACATCTCCTCCCTCACATTCTCCCGCAACTGGGGGTGCGAGGAAAAGGCTCAGAATTCCGAGCCCACCCGCTGGCGGTGATGCAGGGCAGTCTGGAGCGACTGCTGATGCTGACATCTGGTCCGGACTGAAGGACCTGACGACGATTACGGACATGTCGTCTACTGTCACTGCATATGATTCTCTCAACATTGAAAGAATGGTGGAGGATTATATGAGTGACCGCATCCAAGTAGGCACGTCACACAGTCCGTACTTATACTGGCAGGAAAAAGAGGCAATTTGGAGGCCCTTGCACAAACTGGCTTTATTCTACCTAAGTTGCCCTCCCACAAGTGTGTACTCCAAAAGAGTGTTTAGTGCCGCCGCTCACCTTGTCAGCAATCGGCGTACGAGGTTACATCCAGAAAATGTGGAGAAGATGATGTTCATTAAAATGAATTATAATCAATTCCTCCGCGGAGACATTGACCAGCAGCAATTGCCTCCACAAAGTACACAGGGAGCTGAGATGGTGGATTCCAGTGGGGACGAATTGATAATCTGTGAGGAGGGGGATGTACACGGTGATATATCGGAGGATGATGATGAGGTGGACATCTTGCCTCTGTAGAGCCAGTTTGTGCAAGGAGAGATTAATTGCTTCTTTTTTGGGGGGGGTCCAAACCAACCCGTCATATCAGTCACAGTCGTGTGGCAGACCCTGTCACTGAAATGATGGGTTGGTTAAAGTGTGCATGTCCTGTTTATACAACATAAGGGTGGGTGGGAGGGCCCAAGGACAATTCCATCTTGCACCTCTTTTTTCTTTTATTTTTCTTTGCGTCATGTGCTGTTTGGGGAGGGTTTTTTGGAAGGGCCATCCTGCGTGACACTGCAGTGCCACTCCTAGATGGGCCCGGTGTTTGTGTCGGCCACTAGGGTCGCTTATCTTACTCACACAGTCAGCTACCTCATTGCGCCTCTTTTTTTCTTTGCGTCATGTGCTGTTTGGGGAGGGTTTTTTGGAAGGGACATCCTGCGTGACACTGCAGTGCCACTCCTAGATGGGCCCGGTGTTTGTGTCGGCCACTAGGGTCGCTTATCTTACTCACACAGCTACCTCATTGCGCCTCTTTTTTTCTTTGCGTCATGTGCTGTTTGGGGAGGGTTTTTTGGAAGGGACATCCTGCGTGACACTGCAGTGCCACTCCTAGATGGGCCCGGTGTTTGTGTCGGCCACTAGGGTCGCTTATCTTACTCACACAGCGACCTCGGTGCAAATTTTAGGACTAAAAATAATATTGTGAGGTGTGAGGTATTCAGAATAGACTGAAAATGAGTGTAAATTATGGTTTTTGAGGTTAATAATACTTTGGGATCAAAATGACCCCCAAATTCTATGATTTAAGCTGTTTTTTAGGGTTTTTTGAAAAAAACACCCGAATCCAAAACACACCCGAATCCGACAAAAAAAATTCGGTGAGGTTTTGCCAAAACGCGGTCGAACCCAAAACACGGCCGCGGAACCGAACCCAAAACCAAAACACAAAACCCGAAAAATTTCCGGCGCTCATCTCTACTGTCACGGTGTGTGTGTCCTGTTTTTTTTGGGGTATTTTTTAGTAGTAGTATTACAGGTACCAGCGCATGCTGGTACTTGTGGTTCTCCAAGTACCAGCTTGCGGGGGAGGCTTGCTGGGACTTGTAGTACTGCTACTAAAAACAATATTCACAATTTTTCACAAGGCTATCAGCCCCCCATACGCCGCCCTTGGATGGGGGGGACAGCCTCGGGCTTCACCCCTGGCCGTTGGGTGGCTGGAGGGGGGGAACCCCTTGATTGAAGGGGTCCCCACTCCTCCAGGGTACCCCAGCCAGGGCTGACTAGTTGGGTATGTAAAGCCAGGGCTGCAGGGACCAGTATAAAAGTGTCCCCCAGCTTTGGCATTATGTACCTGGCTAGTGGAGCCCGATGCTGGTTTCAAAAATACGGGGGACCCCTACGCTTTTTGTCCCCCGTATTTTTGGAACCCGGACCAGGCGCAGAGCCCGGTGCTGGTTGAAGAAATATGGGGGAACCCCTGTCATTTTCCCCCATATTTTTTCTACCAGGACCGGCTCAAAGAGCCCGAGGCTGGTTGTGCTTAGGAGGGGGGACCCCACGCAATTTTTTTTCAGATTTTTTAAGACTTTAAACAACTTTTTAAGGTACACAATGAAGCCCTGCACGGATCTCACAGATCCGGCCGGGATTCCTTGTGTTTTGTCAGGCAGTGTTTTACTCACCACGCCCGTAAAACACTGCCTGATATTACGAATCACATCGACATCGGAAAAAACGATTGTTCAAAACTCGGCAGCTTAGTGAATAACCGTATCAGGATTCAAAAAGTTGCAGTAAAATGCACCCGATACCATTCGAGTTCAAACACCCTTAAAAATGGCAAAAGCACGAATATTAGTAAATAAACCCCACAGTGTCCCCCACCATTTCACTAACCTCCCATATCCCAATGTCTACCTCTATGCGAGCCCAGTGTCTCTCCTCTTCTCTCCCCCAACCAACCCACTGCCCCTCAGCAAGAATTCCCCCCAGCTAGTTCAGTCAGCATTCCCCCTTCCCACCACCATCTAATGCACCTTATATACCACACACTGCCTCTCCCTGTCACCCCCTGCCTGTCACCCTCTACCTGGCGTCACCCACTGCCTCCCCCTCATCACTATCTCCCTGTCACCATCTTTCTCCTGTCACCCTTTGCCTCTCCAAGGCATCAACCTCTCTCCAGCACCCTCTGATTCTCCCTGTCACCCATTACCTCTCCCCATCACCCCCTCCCTGTCACTAACTGCCTCTCCCCTTCACCTTCTCCCTTACACTCACTGCCTCTCTCCATCACCCTTTCCTGTCACCCACTGCCTCTATGACTCCAACTATCTCTTCCTGTCACCTCACTCTCCTGTCACCCTCTCCCTGTCACCCACTGCTTCCTCCTGTCACCCATTTCCTGGCGTCACTCACTGCCTCTTCAACAAGGGCTTGGTTCATGTATACAGTATTCCCTTTGAGTCCACGCTCCCTGTCGAGAGCATGCCGACTTTCCCAGGAGCGCACGTGCCTTCAGCGTGCACAAAAAGCCCCCCCTTTCCCTGTCAGGGTGCCCCCCTGTCATTTGGTTCTGGATCCGCCCCTGATTGTTGCCATATATGGGATCTTCCCCAAGCCCACTGCCTTTAGTGTAACGGATTCCTTGCATGATGGTCAGCAACGTTGCATCTGTCTAAGCTTAGTAACTGACTGACAGGTTTTTTTTAATGCGCTGTACTTGGTCTTGCAATATTTCTTTTTAATAAATCTGTAAGAGTGACAAAAATGCTATACCTTTTTTTTCCTGCTTGTTAAACCTTAAATTGCTGCAGTATAAGTGATTGATTTACAAAATAAAACATAATAATAATAATAATAATAATAATAATCACTCTTGCTACTTCCTGCCAACAGAAATGCAACCTAGTGTGTATTGTGGATACAGTACCTGTACACTAATGCAATTTCTGTGCCAGAATACTCATTGTGAAACCAGTTTTACACTATCTGCATCCCAGACACTGGAGGATTATTAACTTTTATGCTGCCCATAACATTTATTTATCACTCCAATAATTAGCTTTGTGTCAGGGAACTCTCCTCTGCTGTTGGGATGTACGTTAACTATGTATTTTTTGTTTAATGAGCCATGTAAGACCCTTCATTACTGCTGGAATTGATTTGAGCACTTCATTTTTATAATCCCATTTTAAGTATCTCAATTGTGTTTTGTCTTTGCACAGTGATGTAACATTTTGTGATATGGCAGCTTGTATTCCTCATGATATTTCAGTTGCTTAAGCCAGTCATCGTGAATTTTTTTCCCGTTTTGTACACTATTTTTACACTAAAGAAGCCTGCAAAGATCATACTGATCTTTTAGTTTTTTATAATTGGTAATTTTTTACAAAATGGTAATTTTGTCACATTTAATTTTAGTAAATATGGGCACATCACATTTCCCATTACAAGTATGGAAAATGTGAACTACAGTAATTACAAAAAAAATAAAATCTAAATCAAATTTAAGGACTTTGAGGAGACAACAGACAATTCTCTCCAACTGCACTTTCATACATCCCTGTAATAGAAAAATAATGTGAAAAGGGTCTGAAAACAGACCTTTTCACATTATATTAGTAAAAACAACATTGATAAATATACCGATAGTGTATCAAATGTGATATAAAAAATGTTCCAAAAAACAGATTTTTGTGTAACCGTGTACCACAAGATAGATATAAAGGTTCTTATCAATAACTCCTTCAATGATCTTTCTTCTTGATCTTCATTATCAAACATAGGGGCAGATCTATTAAGCCTGGAGACGGCATAAGGAAGTGATAAACCAGTGATAAGTGCAAGGAGATAAATGCAGCAGCCAATCAGCTCCTAACTGTTAATTTACATATTGGAGCTGATTGGCTGGTGCGGTTATCACCTTGCACTTATCACTGGTTTATCACTTCCTTATGCCGTCTCCAGATTAATATATCTGCCCCCATAAACTTAAATACAAAAAAAAAACAAAAACAAAGAAAATGACTATAGTGTAATATATTCCAAGGTAAGTGTTCCTCTTACATAGTTTGTTTTTTCAGCTACCTTTACAGGCATGTTAAGGTACTTTATTAGTGATCAGAATTTTTTTTCCAGGTGTTGTCAGCAGAACAAGCTCCCAAATGGATGACACTTAAAAGTTAGTAGCTTTCCGATGAACCGCTCAATGGGGCAGATGTATTAACCTGTAGAAGGCATAAGGAAGTGATAAACCAGTGATAAGTGCAAGGTGATAAACGCACCAGCCAATCAGCTCCAATATGTAAATTAACAGATATGGGCTGATTGGCTGGTGCATTTATCACCTTGCACTTATCACTGGTTTATCACTTCCTTATGCCTTCTCCAGGTTAATACATCTGCCCTGAATGTTTGGCTCAGTGGTTCCAACACACGGTCTTCAATGCACCCCAACAGTGCAGGCTTTAAAAATATCCATGCTTAGGCACAGGTGACTTAATTGGTTCCTAGTCAGCTTGATTATACCATCTGTACACAAGCAGATATAGCGCTAAAACCTGGACTGTTGGGGTGCCTTGAGGACCGTGTTTGGGAACCACTAGTTTACGTTATCCTGTAGTTTATGGGTATAGTTGTTCAGTCAGAATGAATACTTCAGAGTCACTGGGAAGTGCCAGACATAATAGAGCATACAGGGGCGTATCTATGCATTGGCCAGGATGGCACTCACCAGAGGCGCTTGCTGAGGAGGGGGCGCCGCCCGGCGGTGCCACCCTGGCCTGGCACCCTTTCTCATCAGTAGCCGCTGTCACACAGTGACAGCGCATGTGGTCGCATGTGTGTGCGGCAGTGGAGGCAGGGGCTGGAGATGCCTAGCCTGCTGGCAGGGCCGTGCAGCGGCACCAGCGCAGCCTTTATGTCCACAGCACACGGTCCCGCCCCCTACCCTCCCTCACTGGCAGCTTCTCACAGGCTAGTGCGGGATGTGCTCACACTCAGGGCAGTGAGTGCCGCTGGACCCGCTGATGCTCCTCCACGGTGGCCATGTGGCTGTGAGCCTGTGCTGCCCGCAAACTGAGCCATCCCCAGGGATTCGGGATCTACACATATGGGGGCTGTCCGACATTGCTTCACAGCTCTCCCTAGGGACCGCTTTCCTTCACCACACTCTCCTGGTTCCCTGCACTTTTTTATAGGACGAAAGAAAAAGGCCAGGTACCATTGGGGCACTGTGTTTTGGGGGGTAATATGGATGCGACCACAACGTGATTGACAGGCAAGGCTGTTAAAGGTGGAGTTGTGGCGTTGCGGGGGTGACGCTGGGCAAACGGGGCCAGGCAAGTTTTGCAGGGTGACTGTGTGGCGTCACACGTCCCGCAGATGAGGCTATAATAGGGCAAAATGACAGGGTTTCAAACAACGGGGTAGATGTATGATAGTTTGTTATGGGGGAGAAGTGGTATCAGCCCATGTTATATATGCATTGATACCGATTCCTCCCCATGTATTATTGCGGTGTTGTGTGCTGAATGACACAATGCTATCTTTAAGACAGCACGCCGATGTGCGGAGCAGTGTAAGAATGGTCAGTGGCACAGACCATTCCAACACCTGCAGCTATCAATTTTGACAGCTGCAGGTGTCATTGCTCCATTGACAACCATTGTAGCGGCTGCCGGCTCCAGGATGCACACGGGAGATCTCGCGGTAGTAGCGAGATCTTGAGCATGTGCACTGGAACCGGCCAGGGGGTGAGAGCATCAGGGATCGCTGTAGGGAATTTTCACACCCACACTCTGGCAAACAAGATGTTCTTACATCTTGTCGCTATTGCTTCCTGCTTCGCCTTGGTAAATAGGCGAAGTGGGTAGTCTTATACGGTATCATACATTCCCCCAAAGTGAGGCTAGACCAACCATGTGTGAGGGGAAGGTGTGAGTGGAGTTGAAGGAGGTTTAAGTGAAAGTTCTAAATACAAAGTGTATTTATTCTGAAAATGTAGTGGTGGGGGTGGGGAGGGGGGGATCCAGTCCCTTACTTTGCCAGGGGAGCTCATACCCCTAGATACACCCCTGAGAGCATACTCAGCAATCTCTGTATTTAGCTAAGTTTTTTCCCAATTGTGTCATTACCAATATTCCTTTGCAGCATAAATCTAAATCTTTAGACCATGACTCCCCCTCCCCCCATCCTCTCTCTCTCTCTCTCTCTCTCTCCCTCTCTCTCCCAGTTGGTGATGTTGATGTCACCTCTACAATTAACAACTTTTAATATTTATAGTCATTAATTAACTGCAGAAATACACTGAGGTACGGCACATTTAATTAATCTATGCATGGGAATGGAGTGGAAGGTGGTAACAGTCGCAGCCTGATTTAACAGGGAGTATGAAAAGTACGATAATTGCAGGGGACATTGATCTACATCTTGCTGTGTGACAGCCCAGGGCATTGGGGTATAATTGTACAACAGGAGTGTGGTATGTAGGGTTGACCAGACTAAGGACGACAGTGTCTAGGTCGACCACTATTGGTCGACAGTAAGTAGGTCAACATGGTTTCTATGTCGCCAGGGACTCTGGGTCGACATGTAGTAGGTCGACATGACAGAAGGTTGACATGAGTTTTTTCACTTTTTTACTGTTGTTTTCTCTGTACAGTGACGGGGAACCCCAATTAGTGCACCGTGTCCCCTCACATGGCTTGCTTCGCTCGCCATGCCTCGGGAAAGGTGCCTCGCTCCACTACCGCTGCACTCGGCACAGGTCACCGTTCCCAACTGTAGTCCACGTGGATCGTAAAGTATGAAAAAATGTAAAAAATGAAAAGAAAAAGAAAGTTAAAAACTCATGTCGATCTTTTGTCATGTTGACCTAGAAACTATGTCGACCTACTTACTGTGGACCAATAGGGGTCGACCTAGACAGTGTCGACCTAAGTGTGGTCGACCTAGAGACCGGATACCATACAATAGGTGGGCAGTTTTTGTTCCAGCTGCACTCTTAGTGGAGGTGAATGCTAGGATCCCCAGCCTGCACTCTGTTGTAGGCACTGTCATTACAATTCCAGATACTGTATATTTGGTAATTGGCACATGATATAAGTTGGATGTTTATGGATACATCATACAAGTTATCTCTTATTTACTTGGTCTTGGTGTCTGCCTGACTCCTTCCTTAACACATAACAGTATTTTCAAGGCTTGCAGAAGCCATTAAGTAAAATGACTGCTACAGCAAGTTCAGTGTTTAATACAATAACTAATCACTCCTTATCAGTCCTTTTTGCAAACTTCCAAGAAATAAAGTGTTATTCTGATCCTCATTACTTAAGTATGTAAAACAGCACAGTACAATACATACTGAGCCACAGTAATATGAGTTCTGAGGATTTCATGCATGTTTAGAAAGTGTTTATCTTCAATGGCATCACAGAGCCTAACCAATAGAGCTAGGAAAGCGTACATTTGATAGTACTGGATATTGAAGGGAGGAACTTGGTGATGTTTGGTCCTTTGTTACTGATAGATCTTTGAAAAATAATTAAATAATGACACTGGAAAGTACTGATACATTTTAGACACTAATTTGAAGTTATCTGAGTGGCAAAGGTATAGCTCTTTTATCATGTAGGTGCGGCAGGTTACAAAGAATAGTGTAAATATTTTGATCACTAGGCGTTCGCAAGATGATTGGCAGGAAGCAGACGTTTTAGGGGGTGGTAACTGACCATTTTAAGGGAGTGTCAGGCATTCACATTCGTTTTCTGGGAGGGTGTGTGACGCCAGTTCCGGCCCCGATCAGCCTGTTTGTATCGCACTGTAGGAGTACAGGGGCAAACGCAGGATTTACTCAGGGGGGTTTCCGTCTGGGTGTGCATGTATAATATATACAGTATGTATTATAAAAGAAAGACAAAAAGAAAAGGAAAATATATATATATATATATATATATATGCACTAATGGTGCGTCACTCCAAAGAAAAAATTCTCACTGCGGCTCCAGCTATATAATCAACGTTTCAATGCTGTTTATTAAAGTGGCAATTTCATCAATGCCACTCTAATAATCGGCATTGAAACGTTGAGGGCACCCAGCATTTTACTTATTTATGTGACTGTTAAGGGTCTGCAGGACATATGCATGTATGTATAACACATATTCATTTTTATTTTATTTTCACACAGGCCCTCATTCCGAGTTGATCGGTCGGTATTTTTCATCGCATCGCAATGAAAATCCGCTTAGTACGCATGCGCAATATTCGCACTGCGACTGCGCCAAGTAATTTAACAATGAAGATAGTATTTTTACTCACGGCTTTTTAATCGCTCCGGCGATCGTAATGTGATTGACAGGAAATGGGTGTTACTGGGCGGAAACACGGCGTTTTATGGGCGTGTGGATGAAAACGCTACCGTTTCCGGAAAAAACGCAGGAGTGGCTGGAGAAACGGAGGAGTGGCTGGGCGAACGCTGGGTGTGTTTGTGACGTCAAACCAGGAACGACAAGCACTGAACTGATCGCACAGGCAGAGTAAGGTTGAAGTTACTCAGAAACTGCAAAGTAGTTTGTAATCGCAATATTGCGAATACATCGGTCGCAATTTTAAGAAGCTAAGATACACTCCCAGTAGGCGTAGGCTTAGCGTGTGTAACTCTGCTAAATTCGCCTTGCGACCGAACAACTCGGAATGAGGGCCACAGCACACACACACCTTCATACATACATACATACATACATGCATACATACACACACACACACACTCACAAGCAAACACATACACAAGCGCGCACACAAACATACATACATAAACATGCACACACAAACTTCAACCTTACATTTTATACATACCGGGCTGGGGCTTAAAGAGCAGGTGGCGGCACTACGAGGATGGAGGGAGCTGCTGTGGTCGAGCATGCGCAGCCAGCAGCTCCCTCCAGACTTTCTCTGTGCAGAGAGCTACGGAGCTCTCTGATACTGCAGCTCCGCGATCGCGATTGCGAACGTGGTCGCGGCTTTTATTGAGACGGAGACACAGCTGTCTCCGTCTCTAAAATAAAATGTTCGGCTCAGGGGGGTTTCCAGGTACTTGGAAACCCCCCCTGCGTGCGCCACTGGAGTAAGTCCTGAGCTACACACAGACTGCAAAAATCATTTGAAGTTTTTGCACAGTGTACACATGCATTTGCACACTTGCACAGGGCGGGTTTTCACTCCCTATGTGTGGCGGCTATCTGATCACAGAGGATCAATTAGGTCTGAATTAAGCCCATAGTGAGGATTAGATACATAGACGGAGCCGCACTAGTCTAGTGCGCCTCTATCACATACGAGCGCTCCCGGCGTGACTAGGCGATCCATCCGCATAGTCACACCAGGAGCCCACAGAGACACTCCCATTCTAGTGAATGGGGCGCGTCATGGATGCCTGCGCGCCCCAGATACGGTGATAGGCGCACCCGCCAAAGGCATAGACGGAGCCACGATTGGCATGGCTCCATCTGTAGGGCCTAATTCAGGGTTGAACGCAAATGTATTATCAAAAGAAAATTTGCAAATCTGCACACAAAAAAACACGCCCACAGTGCAAACTAACAAAAAAAAACCACCAAATACACCAAAGAGGAGTCCCTCTGAATGGTGCAATTACCAACATAAGCTAAACAAAGGAATAAACCTAAAATTCAGAATGAATGTACCTGGGTCCTGGGCGGTGCATACGCATATCTGCAGATAGCCAAGCAAAAAGTGCAGAAAAAGTAATTGCAGATTCTGTGCAGGTATTGAGCCACACAGAATCTGCATTGACTTCAATAACAGCATTTTTTTTTCTAGCTTTAGTTTACACATGGTTCATTTGTAAGGTGCATATTCTGGCCTCTGCCGCCTATATCAAGTTAAGTATAGGGTCGAATAGATTTTCAGCTATACTGAGGCATTGCCTAACTACAGTCAGGGCTGGAGTAAGGCTTGTGGGGGTCCTGGGAAATCTAAAATGCCTCCTTAAAAATAGCAACCAATCAGCTGCTACCTAGTAATTTATAGCATATACTAGATAAATGCTATGGGCAACTTCCCCACTAGTCCTCTTCTCCACTCCTTTTACTACTTCATACATCAACTCCAATATCACTGTCGGCAACACAATGCTAAAACCAAGATGCCAACAAGGTTAAAATGCTTCTTAGAGCATTTTAATGGGGTCAGCACTATTACTTTAAACATGTTGCTTTCGCAGCGTGATTCAAATTCTATCACCTACACCAATTACATGCTTTAAGTAGCAGTTTAACCATGACATCATCATGCTGCAAAAGTGACATCGTTCACAATGTCACTGTCAAAGTATTGCATGTATTCCTATCATAATGATAAAATGGCCGCCCACAGTACCAGGCTTCAATGTTATAGATTCATCTGAATGCTATCTGTGCGGGATGACAGGAGCTTGGAGAAAAGTGTGATTCAGTGTGTACAAGCTGAGGCCAAAAACACCTTCCCACTGAAGTGTTTTGACCAATACAGTCTTTCTCAAGGCTGCAGCTCTGGTTACAACTTTTGTACTGATAATATTAATTCCTTTATAATAAAGTAGCAAACAGTAAACTTTTCTCTATATCTATTGTTAGCAATTTCTACAGTCAGAATGTTGACATGGACATAAAGTCGACATTAAAAATGTTGACATGCACAAATGTTGACATGTTACAATGTCGACATTTAGCTGTCGACAGAATGACAACAGTACATTTTTGTGTTATTATAAGGGTTAGGTTTAGGGTTAGGCTAAAATAAAAATAAAAAAGTGTGTCGACATTCTGGTGTCGACATGTTATATTTCAATTTTGTCAACATTTGTGACCAATCGACATTCTGAATGTTGACTTTTAATACCACGCTCCTTTCAGGTACAAGTGGGCACAGTCACACCATGATCTGTGGAAACGTACACTAAGGGATATGCATGTTTTGTACTTTCATAAATTACCCTTTTGGACTTTTCATGTATGTTTTACTTTGTGCAACAACTGGGACATCTGTGGTAGTGACTTTAAGTTGCAAGTACTCTGTACGGAGTGTACTGTAATATATCAGTTTTGGAGTACAAATCAAAAGTACGTTACAAGAGCTTCACTGTATCTATAATGGTCTCATAATTTATTCAGAAAATGACAACACCTGTCAATAGAAATGCACTGTTTGAAACCTTTCCTGTAAAACAAGATCATTAGCACTTTCTAAAATGGTGTATGAAGGACACTGCAAAGTGTTTGCCATCCAATAACCAATCGTACAACAAGTATGTATGATATGAAGTGCCAGCCTGTACAGATTCACTTGAATCTGTCATATGTGTTATTTTTGAATCACATACAGAGCATGACATATGGAAGCTTAGTATCTAATATTTCAATACAACAATATTTTGATTGTTTTATGCTGTATTTTGTAGAGATGAGCGGGTTCGGTTCCTCGGAATCCGAACCCGCCCGAACTTCAGCTTTTTTTACACGGATCCGAGCGACTCGGATCTTCCCGCCTTGCTCGGTTAACCCGAGCGCGCCCGAACGTCATCATGACGCTGTCGGATTCTCGCGAGGCTCGGATTCTATCGCGAGACTCGGATTCTATATAAGGAGCCGCGCGTCGCCGCCATTTTCACACGTGCATTGAGATTGATAGGGAGAGGACGTGGCTGGCGTCCTCTCCATTTAGATTATAAGAGAGAGAGATTTACTGGAGCTTAGGACTAGGAGGAGTACTGTAGAAGTGTAGAGAGTGCAGAGAGTTTACTAGTGAGTGACCACCAGACAGTGCAGTTTATTTAATATATCCGTTCTCTGCCTGAAAAAAGCGATACACACAGTGACTCAGTCACATACCATATCTGTGTGCACTGCTCAGGCTCAGCCCAGTGTGCTGCATCATCTATATATATTATATATCTGTCTGACTGCTCAGCTCACACAGCTTATAATTGTGGGGGAGACTGGGGAGCACTGCAGTGCCAGTTATAGGTTATAGCAGGAGCCAGGAGTACATAATATTATATAGTGAGTGACCACCAGACAGTGCAGTTTATTTAATATATCCGTTCTCTGCCTGAAAAAAGCGATACACACAGTGACTCAGTCACATACCATATCTGTGTGCACTGCTCAGGCTCAGCCCAGTGTGCTGCATCATCTATATATATTATATATCTGTCTGACTGCTCAGCTCACACAGCTTATAATTGTGGGGGAGACTGGGGAGCACTGCAGTGCCAGTTATAGGTTATAGCAGGAGCCAGGAGTACATAATATTATATTAAAATTAAACAGTGCACACTTTTGCTGCAGGAGTGCCACTGCCAGTGTGACTGACCAGTGACCTGACCACACTGACCACCAGTATAGTTAGTAGTATACTTATATTGTGATTGCCTGAAAAAGTTAAACACTCGTCGTGTGACTTCACTTGTGTGTTGTTGTTTTTTTTATTCTATAAAAATAAAACTCATTCTGCTGACAGACAGTGTCCAGCAGGTCCATCATTATATAATATATAATATATACCTGTCCGGCTGCAGTAGTGATATATATATATTTTTTATATCATTTATCATCCAGTCGCAGCAGACACAGTACGGTAGTTCACGGCTGTGGCTACCTCTGTGTCTGCACTCGGCAGGCAGTCCGTCCATAATTGTATACCACCTAACCGTGGTTTTTTTTTCTTCTTTATACATACATACTACTACGACATCTCTTTATCAACCAGTCTATATTAGCAGCAGACACAGTACAGTACGGTAGTTCACGGCTGTGGCTACCTCTGTGTCTGCACTCGGCAGGCAGTCCGTCCATAATTGTATACCACCTAACCGTGTTTTTTTTTTCTTTCTTCTTTATACATACATAGTTACATAGACATCTCTTTATCAACCAGTCTATATTAGCAGCAGACACAGTACAGTACGGTAGTTCACGGCTGTGGCTACCTCTGTGTCTGCACTCGGCAGGCAGTCCGTCCATAATTGTATACCACCTAACCGTGGTTTTTTTTTCTTTCTTCTTTATACATACATAGTTACATAGACATCTCTTTATCAACCAGTCTATATTAGCAGCAGACACAGTACAGTACGGTAGTTCACGGCTGTGGCTACCTCTGTGTCTGCACTCGGCAGGCAGTCCGTCCATAATTGTATACCACCTAACCGTGGTTTTTTTTTCTTTCTTCTTTAAACATACATAGTTACATAGACATCTCTTTATCAACCAGTCTATATTAGCAGCAGACACAGTACAGTACGGTAGTTCACGGCTGTGGCTACCTCTGTGTCTGCACTCGGCAGGCAGTCCGTCCATAATTGTATACCACCTAACCGTGGTTTTTTTTTCTTTCTTCTTTATACATACATAGTTACATAGACATCTCTTTATCAACCAGTCTATATTAGCAGCAGACACAGTACAGTACGGTAGTTCACGGCTGTGGCTACCTCTGTGTCTGCACTCGGCAGGCAGTCCGTCCATAATTGTATACCACCTAACCGTGGTTTTTTTTTCTTTCTTCTTTATACATACATAGTTACATAGACATCTCTTTATCAACCAGTCTATATTAGCAGCAGACACAGTACAGTACGGTAGTTCACGGCTGTGGCTACCTCTGTGTCTGCACTCGGCAGGCAGTCCATAATTGTATACTAGTATCCATCTCCATTGTTTACCTGAGGTGCCTTTTAGTTGTGCCTATTAAAATATGGAGAACAAAAATGTTGAGGTTCCAAAATTAGGGAAAGATCAAGATCCACTTCCACCTCGTGCTGAAGCTGCTGCCACTAGTCATGGCCGAGACGATGAAATGCCAGCAACGTTGTCTGCCAAGGCCGATGCCCAATGTCATAGTACAGAGCATGTCAAATCCAAAACACCAAATATCAGAAAAAAAAGGACTCCAAAACCTTTAAAAAAATTGTCGGAGGAGAAGCGTAAACTTGCCAATATGCCATTTACGACACGGAGTGGCAAGGAACGGCTGAGGCCCTGGCCTATGTTCATGGCTAGTGGTTCAGCTTCACATGAGGATGGAAGCACTCAGCCTCTCGCTAGAAAAATGAAAAGACTCAAGCTGGCAAAAGCAGCACAGCAAAGAACTGTGCATTCTTCGAAATCCCAAATCCACAAGGAGAGTCCAATTGTGTCGGTTGCGATGCCTGACCTTCCCAACACTGGACGTGAAGAGCATGCGCCTTCCACCATTTGCACGCCCCCTGCAAGTGCTGGAAGGAGCACCCGCAGTCCAGTTCCTGATAGTCAGATTGAAGATGTCAGTGTTGAAGTACACCAGGATGAGGAGGATATGGGTGTTGCTGGCGCTGGGGAGGAAATTGACCAGGAGGATTCTGATGGTGAGGTGGTTTGTTTAAGTCAGGCACCCGGGGAGACACCTGTTGTCCGTGGGAGGAATATGGCCATTGACATGCCAGGTGAAAATACCAAAAAAATCAGCTCTTCGGTGTGGAGGTATTTCACCAGAAATGCGGACAACAGGTGTCAAGCCGTGTGTTCCCTTTGTCAAGCTGTAATAAGTAGGGGTAAGGACGTTAACCACCTCGGAACATCCTCCCTTATACGTCACCTGCAGCGCATTCATAATAAGTCAGTGACAAGTTCAAAAACTTTGGGTGACAGCGGAAGCAGTCCACTGACCAGTAAATCCCTTCCTCTTGTAACCAAGCTCACGCAAACCACCCCACCAACTCCCTCAGTGTCAATTTCCTCCTTCCCCAGGAATGCCAATAGTCCTGCAGGCCATGTCACTGGCAATTCTGACGAGTCCTCTCCTGCCTGGGATTCCTCCGATGCATCCTTGCGTGTAACGCCTACTGCTGCTGGCGCTGCTGTTGCTGCTGGGAGTCGATGGTCATCCCAGAGGGGAAGTCGTAAGCCCACTTGTACTACTTCCAGTAAGCAATTGACTGTTCAACAGTCCTTTGCGAGGAAGATGAAATATCACAGCAGTCATCCTGCTGCAAAGCGGATAACTGAGGCCTTGACAACTATGTTGGTGTTAGACGTGCGTCCGGTATCCGCCGTTAGTTCACAGGGAACTAGACAATTTATTGAGGCAGTGTGCCCCCGTTACCAAATACCATCTAGGTTCCACTTCTCTAGGCAGGCGATACCGAGAATGTACACGGACGTCAGAAAAAGACTCACCAGTGTCCTAAAAAATGCAGTTGTACCCAATGTCCACTTAACCACGGACATGTGGACAAGTGGAGCAGGGCAGGGTCAGGACTATATGACTGTGACAGCCCACTGGGTAGATGTATGGACTCCCGCCGCAAGAACAGCAGCGGCGGCACCAGTAGCAGCATCTCGCAAACGCCAACTCTTTCCTAGGCAGGCTACGCTTTGTATCACCGCTTTCCAGAATACGCACACAGCTGAAAACCTCTTACGGCAACTGAGGAAGATCATCGCGGAATGGCTTACCCCAATTGGACTCTCCTGTGGATTTGTGGCATCGGACAACGCCAGCAATATTGTGTGTGCATTAAATATGGGCAAATTCCAGCACGTCCCATGTTTTGCACATACCTTGAATTTGGTGGTGCAGAATTTTTTAAAAAACGACAGGGGCGTGCAAGAGATGCTGTCGGTGGCCAGAAGAATTGCGGGACACTTTCGGCGTACAGGCACCACGTACAGAAGACTGGAGCACCACCAAAAACTACTGAACCTGCCCTGCCATCATCTGAAGCAAGAAGTGGTAACGAGGTGGAATTCAACCCTCTATATGCTTCAGAGGTTGGAGGAGCAGCAAAAGGCCATTCAAGCCTATACAATTGAGCACGATATAGTAGGTGGAATGCACCTGTCTCAAGCGCAGTGGAGAATGATTTCAACGTTGTGCAAGGTTCTGATGCCCTTTGAACTTGCCACACGTGAAGTCAGTTCAGACACTGCCAGCCTGAGTCAGGTCATTCCCCTCATCAGGCTTTTGCAGAAGAAGCTGGAGACATTGAAGGAGGAGCTAACACGGAGCGATTCCGCTAGGCATGTGGGACTTGTGGATGGAGCCCTTAATTCGCTTAACAAGGATTCACGGGTGGTCAATCTGTTGAAATCAGAGCACTACATTTTGGCCACCGTGCTCGATCCTAGATTTAAAGCCTACCTTGGATCTCTCTTTCCGGCAGACACAAGTCTGCTGGGGTTGAAAGACCTGCTGGTGACAAAATTGTCAAGTCAAGCGGAACGCGACCTGTCAACATCTCCTCCTTCACATTCTCCCGCAACTGGGGGTGCGAGGAAAAGGCTCAGAATTCCGAGCCCACCCGCTGGCGGTGATGCAGGGCAGTCTGGAGCGACTGCTGATGCTGACATCTGGTCCGGACTGAAGGACCTGACAACGATTACGGACATGTCGTCTACTGTCACTGCATATGATTCTCTCAACATTGATAGAATGGTGGAGGATTATATGAGTGACCGCATCCAAGTAGGCACGTCACACAGTCCGTACTTATACTGGCAGGAAAAAGAGGCAATTTGGAGGCCCTTGCACAAACTGGCTTTATTCTACCTAAGTTGCCCTCCCACAAGTGTGTACTCCGAAAGAGTGTTTAGTGCCGCCGCTCACCTTGTCAGCAATCGGCGTACGAGGTTACATCCAGAAAATGTGGAGAAGATGATGTTCATTAAAATGAATTATAATCAATTCCTCCGCGGAGACATTGACCAGCAGCAATTGCCTCCACAAAGTACACAGGGAGCTGAGATGGTGGATTCCAGTGGGGACGAATTGATAATCTGTGAGGAGTGGGATGTACACGGTGATATATCGGAGGGTGATGATGAGGTGGACATCTTGCCTCTGTAGAGCCAGTTTGTGCAAGGAGAGATTAATTGCTTCTTTTTTGGGGGGGGTCCAAACCAACCCGTCATATCAGTCACAGTCGTGTGGCAGACCCTGTCACTGAAATGATGGGTTGGTTAAAGTGTGCATGTCCTGTTTTGTTTATACAACATAAGGGTGGGTGGGAGGGCCCAAGGACAATTCCATCTTGCACCTCTTTTTTCTTTTCTTTTTCTTTGCATCATGTGCTGATTGGGGAGGGTTTTTTGGAAGGGACATCCTGCGTGACACTGCAGTGCCACTCCTAAATGGGCCCGGTGTTTGTGTCGGCCACTAGGGTCGCTAATCTTACTCACACAGTCAGCTACCTCATTGCGCCTCTTTTTTTCTTTGCGTCATGTGCTGTTTGGGGAGGGTTTTTTGGAAGGGACATCCTGCGTGACACTGCAGTGCCACTCCTAGATGGGCCCGGTGTTTGTGTCGGCCACTAGGGTCGCTAATCTTACTCACACAGCTACCTCATTGCGCCTCTTTTTTTCTTTGCGTCATGTGCTGTTTGGGGAGGGTTTTTTGGAAGGGACATCCTGCGTGACACTGCAGTGCCACTCCTAGATGGGCCCAGTGTTTGTGTCGGCCACTAGGGTCGCTAATCTTACTCACACAGCTACCTCATTGCGCCTCTTTTTTTCTTTGCGTCATGTGCTGTTTGGGGAGGGTTTTTTGGAAGGGCCATCCTGCGTGACACTGCAGTGCCACTCCTAGATGGGCCCGGTGTTTGTGTCGGCCACTAGGGTCGCTAATCTTACTCACACAGCTACCTCATTGCGCCTCTTTTTTTCTTTGTGTCATGTGCTGTTTGGGGAGGGTTTTTTGGAAGGGACATCCTGCGTGACACTGCAGTGCCACTCCTAGATGGGCCCGGTGTTTGTGTCGGCCACTAGGGTCGCTTATCTTACTCACACAGCGACCTCGGTGCAAATTTTAGGACTAAAAATAATATTGTGAGGTGTGAGGTATTCAGAATAGACTGAAAATGAGTGTAAATTATGGTTTTTGAGGTTAATAATACTTTGGGATCAAAATGACCCCCAAATTCTATGATTTAAGCTGTTTTTTAGTGTTTTTTGAAAAAAACACCCGAATCCAAAACACACCCGAATCCGAAAAAAAAAATTCGGTGAGGTTTTGCCAAAACGCGTTCGAACCCAAAACACGGCCGCGGAACCGAACCCAAAACCAAAACACAAAACCCGAAAAATTTCAGGCGCTCATCTCTAGTATTTTGTATAAACTGTAAAGGTGGGATTTTAAATTTTGAGCAGCCCAACAACATCAGGCAGTAAAACATGTGGCAAGAAAGGTGGCGAATCAAAGCTTTTTTTCATATTAATACACAGAAAGAGAGTTATGCAAGAGTTTCTTTCATTATATCTAGACATATAATAATATAATAAAACTGTAATGATTGTGTCTGTACATAGCAATTTTTGTGTGAAATATACTTCTAGGGACTGTTTATGAACTATGAAGATAAAAAAAAAATTCAAACTTTTTGTCTGTCTGTGCATTCCAGCATCACAAAGAAACTATTGGATGAATTTAGATTACATTTTCACTATTATATAGCTAAGTAACCTAGAAAGAAATTGAGGTATGTATGATCTCTATGTGACATCAAGCAACAGAGAAAAAAGAAAAGTGCTTAAAACAGATGCCTGACACTCAGCGCGTGCAGTGTACAGGCTCCTCAAGTCCAAAATCACTATTTATGTGTATATATATAATGTGTATATATATATATATATATATATATATATTTATTAAAATAAATATATATATATATATATATATATATATATACATATATTGCACTGCCATGGCTGCAGGCATAGATCACAGGATCAGCTGCTTCTCCCATGGGCAGCTTTACGCGGGGCTCTCCTTCCACCTGGTATCAACCCAGCACACAAAAAATTACCTGTAACAATACCTGAACCTATCTGCTTATAGAATTTCAGAAAAATTGGTCACATGCATTTGCAAAGACATGCTTAGCTGCTGGCCGCATCAAGGCTTCTCCAATATCAGCAGTCCTGACACTACATAAGGACAGTGCCCACATATGGCCATGTGATTTGTCTACAGTAAGGCCTCATGATAAAGGCTCATGGTAAAACGCATCCAGACAGAGGGCAAGCTAACATGGGAGCCACCCCCAGGATCTCCCATTAGCACTACAAGGAACAGCATGCCTTCCAAATGCTGCTCCCATTCAATGCCTTCTCACACATGCAGACAAACAGTGGTAGCTGCTCAATCATTCTTGGAAATAATTATATATCACGTGCTAGAAAAACATTTTTATTTTATTTAGGAAAATGTGTCAGCACTTCTGTGATGTTACAGTACATAGGCAGAGAGACATTACAGTGGACCTGTCACAGTACACAGAGATGGCAAAACCTAACATAGATCATTACATAATGATCTACATAGAGTGTTACATACTGTGATTACCTCTTTCAGGACATTTACAGTACGTAGAGTCTTACATTATTACCTCTTTCCAGCAGAGTTACCATCTGTCACTGACTTCCAGGGATAATCCTAAATTTTAAAGATTTTTTTTCTCAAGAAATGTTTAACAATAAAAATGTCTCAAACTAATAGAAACATAGGGGGTCATTCCGAGTTGATCGCACGCTAGCTATTATTTGCAGAGCAGCGATCAGATAGTCGCCGCCTATAGGGGACTGTATTTTCGCTTTGCAAGCTGGCGAACGATTGTGCAGCCGAGCAGTACAAAAAAGTTTTTTGCAGTTTCTGAGTAGCTCTGGACTTACTCAGCCCTTGCGATCACTTCAGTCTTTTTGGACCCGGAATTGACGTCAGACACCCGCCCTGCAAATGCTTGGACACGCCTGCATTTTTCTAAACACTCCCAGAAAACGGTCAGTTGACACCCACAAACGCCCTCTTCCTGTCAATCTCCTTTTGATCGGCTGTGCTAATGGATTCTTCATTAAATCCATCGCCCAGCAACTATCTGCTTTGTACACGTATGACGCGCCTGCGCATTGCGGTGCATGCGCAATTTTGCAGAGTTTTGACCTGATCGCAGCGCTGCAAAAAATAGCTAGCATGCGATCAACTCGGAATGACCCCCATAGACTTTGACAGCAGCTAAGAAACACTTGGTCCATCTAGTCTCCCAAGTACACACTAGGGTTAATTTTTGTCATGAGCCAGTTAACCTACAGTACCAGTATATTTTTGGAGAGTGGGAGGAAACCGGGGTACCCTGAGGAAACCCACGCATGCACGGGGAAGATATACAAACTCCACACAGTTAGAGCCATGGAGGGAATAGAACCTATGACTTCAGTGCTGTGAGGCAGTAATGCTATTACACCATCCGTACTGCCCTTAATAACCAAGTACTGTTCCTGTTCTTACTTGATAAGTAATCATTCTTCCTTTGTTCAGCTTCCCACAACCTAATCTTCCTTGCGGCTTATCCCTAACCATTACCCCAAGAAAAATAACCCTAACCTTTCCAATCCCCCTTGCTGTCCAATACAATAATGAGTTCCAAATTTGTCACAGACGGTAAAAGTTGCACCCAACATCTCTTAGGCTTAAGAGTATCACACATATGTTACTGTATGGTATTCACCACAGGCTAAGTACATACGAAACAGAGCAGTCACAGGAATTATTGAACCCTACAGAAAATTATATACTGTAGCTATTGAGTAGTTATACACAAAAAAATAGCCATACAATCATCTTTTTAGTGTTCTGCCCCTGAGAGTCATATACATTAGCATCAAAATACACTCCTTTACAACCCAATTTTTCCCATGTTATCGTACCAACGAAGAATCATACTTGTATTCACCAGCAGCGCTCGGGCGAGAGAGCGGCACAGTTGCTAGCTTGCCAGCACCTTGGAGAGGCAGCCGCCAACTTTTTCCACATTGCAATGTGCCTGGGTAGACATTATGCTACATGGAAAGGCACAGGCTGCCCCCTACGCTTGTGTGACGTCACTGTGTTGGTGGTGTGGGGCACCGCACAGGCCTAGAGTCAACTTGCTACTTACCTAAATAACATCAAGCAATGTGCGCAAATTTCACGTGCAGTATTAAACGTGTTTGGGTTTACAGTGCCATTGGGTTATAAGTAGTGAAGTGCACCGGAAATTTTTCGGGTTTTGTGTTTTGGTTTTGGGTTTGGTTCCGCGGCCGTGTTTTGGGTTCGAACGCGTTTTGGCAAAACCTCACCGAATTTTTTTTGTCGGATTCGGTTGTGTTTTGGATTCGGGTGTTTTTTTTCAAAAAACCCTAAAAAACAGCTTAAATCATAGAATATGGGGGTCATTTTGATCCCATGGTATTATTAACCTCAATAACCATAATTTACACTCATTTCCAGTCTATTCTGAAAACCTCACACCTCACAATATTATTTTTAGTCCTAAAATTTGCACCGAGGTCGCTGGATGGCTAAGCTAAGCGACACAAGTGGCCGACACAAACACATGGCCCATCTAGGAGTGGCACTGCAGTGTCACGCAGGATGGCCCTTCAAAAAAATACTCCCCAAACAGCACATGATGCAAAGAAAAAAAGAGGCGCAATGAGGTAGCTGTGTGACGACTAAGCTAAGCGACCCTAGTGGCCGACACAAACACCTGGCACATCTTGGAGTGGCACTGCAGTGTCAGGCAGGATGGCCCTTCCAAAAAATACTCCCCAAACAGCACATGACGCAAAGAAAAAAAGAGGCGCAATGAGGTAGCTGTGTGACGACTAAGCTAAGCGACCCTAGTGGCCGACACAAACACCTGGCCCATCTAGGAGTGGCACTGCAGTGTCAGGCAGGATGGCCCGTCCAAAAAATACTCCCCAAACAGCACATGACGCAAAGAAAAAAAGAGGCGCAATGAGGTAGCTGTGTGATGACTAAGCTAAGCGACTCTAGTGGCCGACACAAACACCTGGCCCATCTAGGAGTGGCACTGCAGTGTCACGCAGGATGGCCCTTCAAAAAAATACTCCCCAAACAGCACATGACGCAAAGAAAAAAAGAGGCGCAATGAGGTAGCTGTGTGACGACTAAGCTAAGCGACCCTAGTGGCCGACACAAACACCTGGCCCATCTAGGAGTGGCACTGCAGTGTCACGCAGGATGGCCCTTCAAAAAAATACTCCCCAAACAGCACATGACGCAAAGCAAAAAAGAGGCGCAATGAGGTAGCTGTGTGACGACTAAGCTAAGCGACCCTAGTGGCCGACACAAACACCTGGCCCATCTAGGAGTGGCACTGCAGTGTCAGGCAGGATGGCCCGTCCAAAAAATACTCCCCAAACAGCACATGACGCAAAGAAAAAAAGAGACGCAATGAGGTAGCTGTGTGACGACTAAGCTAAGCGACCCTAGTGGCCGACACAAACACCTTGCCCATCTAGGAGTGGCACTGCAGTGTCACGCAGGATGGCCCTTCAAAAAAATACTCCCCAAACAGCACATGACGCAAAGAAAAGAGGCGCAATGAGGTAGCTGTGTGACGACTAAGCTAAGCGACCCTAGTGGCCGACACAAACACCTGGCCCATCTAGGAGTGGCACTGCAGTGTCACACAGGATGGCCCTTCAAAAAAATACTCCCCAAACAGCACATGACGCAATGAAAAAAAGAGGCGCAATGAGGTAGCTGTGTGACGACTAAGCTAAGCGAGCCTAGTGGCCGACACAAACACCTGGCCCATCTAGGAGTGGCACTGCAGTGTCAGGCAGGATAGCCCTTCCAAAAAATACTCCCCAAACAGCACATGACGCAAAGAAAAAAGAGGCGCAATGAGGTAGCTGTGTGACGACTAAGCTAAGCGACCCTAGTGGCCGACACAAACACCTGGCCCATCTAGGAGTGGCACTGCAGTGTAACGCAGGATGGCCCTTCCAAAAAATACTCCCCAAACAGCACATGACGCAAAGAAAAATGAAAGAAAAAAGAGGTGCAAGATGGAATTGTCCTTGGGCCCTCCCAAAAACCCTTATGTTGTAAAAACAGGACATGCACATTTTAACGAACCCATCATTTCAGCGACAGGGTCTGCCACACGACTGTGACTGAAATGACTGGTTGGTTTGGGCCCCCACCAAAAAAGAAGCAATCAATCTCTCCTTGCACAAACTGGCTCTACAGAGGCAAGATGTCCACCTCATCATCATCGTCCGATTCATCACCCCTTTCACTGTGTACATCCCCCTCCTCACAGATTATTAATTCGTCCCCACTGGAATCCACCATCTCAGGTCCCCGTGTACTTTCTGGAGGCAATTGCTGCTGGTGAATGTCTCCATGGAGGAATTGATTATAATTAATTTTAATGAACATCATCTTCTCCACATTTTCTGGAAGTAACCTCGTACGCCGATTGCTGACAAGGTGAGCGGCTGCACTAAACACTCTTTCGGAGTACACACTGGAGGGAGGGCAACTTAGGTAGAATAAAGCCAGTTTGTGCAAGGGCCTCCAAATTGCCTCTTTTTCCTGCCAGCATACGTACGGACTGTCTGACGTGCCTACTTGGATGCGGTCACTCATATAATCCTCCACCATTCTTTCAATGGTGAGAGAATCATATGCAGTGACAGTAGACGACATGTCAGTAATCGTTGGCAGGTCCTTCAGTCCGGACCAGATGTCAGCATCAGCAGTCGCTCCAGACTGCCCTGCATCACCGCCAGCGGGTGGGCTCGGAATTCGTAGCCTTTTCCTCGCACCCCCAGTTGCGGGAGAATGTGAAGGAGGAGATGTTGACGGGTCGCGTTCCGCTTGACTTGACAATTTTCTCACCAGCAGTTCTTTGAACCTCTGCAGACTTGTGTCTGCCGGAAAGAGAGATCCAACGTAGGTTTTAAATCTAGGATCGAGCACGGTGGCCAAGATGTAGTGCTCTGATTTCAACAGATTGACCACCCGTGAATCCTGGTTAAGCGAATTAAGGGCTCCATCCACAAGTCCCACATGCCTAGCGGAATCGCTCTGTTTTAGCTTCTCCTTCAATGCCTCCAGCTTCTTCTGCAAAAGCCTGATGAGGGGAATGACCTGACTCAGGCTGGCAGTGTCTGAACTGACTTCACGTGTGGCAAGTTCAAAAGGTTGCAGAGCCTTGCACAACGTTGAAATCATTCTCCACTGCGCTTGAGACAGGTGCATTCCACCTCCTTTGCCTATATCGTGGGCAGATGTATAGGCTTGAATGGCCTTTTGCTGCTCCTCCATCCTCTGAAGCATATAGAGGGTTGAATTCCACCTCGTTACCACCTCTTGCTTCAGATGATGGCAGGGCAGGTTCAGGTGTTTTTGGTGGTGCTCCAGTCTTCTGTACGCGGTGCCTGTATGCCGAAAGTGGCCCGCAATTCTTCGGGCCACCGACAGCATCTATTGCACGCCCCTGTCGTTTTTTAAATAATTCTGCACCATCAAATTCAAGGTATGTGCAAAACATGGGACGTGCTGGAATTTGCCCAGATGTAATGCACGCACAATATTGCTGGCGTTGTCCGATGTCACAAATCCCCAGGAGAGTCCAATTGGGGTAAGCCATTCTGCGATGATCTTCCTCAGTTGCCGTAAGAGGTTTTCAGCTGTGTGCGTATTCTGGAAAGCGGTGATACAAAGCGTAGCCTGCCTAGGAACGAGTTGGCGTTTGCGAGATGCTGCTACTGGTGCCGCCGCTGCTGTTCTTGCAGCGGGAGGCAATACATCTACCCAGTGGGCTGTCACAGTCATGTAGTCCTGAGTCTGCCCTGCTCCACTTGTACACATGTCCGTGGTTAAGTGGACATTGGGTACAACTGTATTTTTTAGGACACTGGTGAGTCTTTTTCTGACGTCCGTGTACATTCTCGGTATCGCCTGCCTAGAGAAGTGGAACCTAGATGGTATTTGGTAACGGGGGCACACTACCTCAAGCAATTGTCTAGTTCCCTGTGAACTAACGGCGGATACTGAACGCACGTCTAATACCAACATAGTTGTCAAGGCCTCAGTTATCCGCTTTGCAACAGGATGACTGCTGTGATATTTCATCTTCCTCGCAAAGGACTGTTGGACAGTCAATTGCTTACTGGAAGTAGTACAAGTGGTCTTCTGACTTCCCCTCTGGGATGACGATCGACTCCCAGCAGCAACAACAGCAGCGCCAGCAGCAGTAGGCATTACACTCAAGGATGCATCAGAGGAATCCCAGGCAGGAGAGGACTCGTCAGACTTGCCAGTGACATGGCCTGCAGGACTATTGGCTTTCCTGGGTAAGGAGGAAATTGACACTGAGGGAGTTGGTGGTGTGGTTTGCGCGAGCTTGGTTACAAGAGGAAGGGATTTACTGGTCAGTGGACTGCTTCCGCTGTCGCCCAAAGTTTTTGAACTTGTCACTGACTTATTATGAATGCGCTGCAGGTGACGTATAAGGGAGGATGTTCCGAGGTGGTTAACGTCCTTACCCCTACTTATTAGAGCTTGACAAAGGCAACACACGGCTTGACACCAGTTGTCCGCATTTCTGTTGAAATAATTCCACACTGAAGAGCAGATTTTTTTTGTATTTTGACCAGGCATGTCAATGGCCATATTCCTCCCACGGACAACAGGTGTCTACCCGGGTGCCTGACTTAAACAAACCACCTCACCATCAGAATCCTCCTTGTCAATTTCCTCCCCAGCGCCAGCAACACCCATATCCTCATCCTGGTGTACTTCAACAGTGACATCTTCAATTTGACTATCAGGAACTGGACTGCGGGTGCTCCTTCCAGCACTTGCAGGGGGCGTGCAAATGGTGGAAGGCGCCACCTCTCCCCGTCCAGTGTTGGGAAGGTCAGGCATCGCAACCGACACAATTGGACTCTCCTTGGGGATTTGGGATTTCGAAGAACGCACAGTTCTTTGCTGTGCTTTTGCCGCAAGTCTTTTCTTTTTTCTAGCGAGAGGATGAGTGCTTCCATCCTCATGTGAAGCTGAACCACTAGCCATGAACATAGGCCAGGGCCTCAGCCGTTCCTTGCCACTCCGTGTCGTAAATGGCATATTGGCAAGTTTACGCTTCTCCTCAGACGCTTTTAATTTTGATTTTTGGGTCATTTTTTTACTGATCTTTTGTGTTTTGGATTTTATATGCTCTGTACTATGACATTGGGCATCGGCCTTGGCAGACGACGTTGATGGCATTTCATCGTCTCGGCCATGACTAGTGGCAGCAGCTTCAGCACGAGGTGGAAGTGGATCTTGATCTTTCCCTATTTTTTTAACCTCCACATTTTTGTTCTCCATATTTTAATGCGCACAACTAAAAGCCACCACAGGTATACAATATAGATGGATGGATAGTATAGTATTATATTACTTATGGAGGACGAGTGACTGACGACACAGAGGTAGGTACAGCCGTGGCCTACCGTACTGCTATATATATATATAATATACTGTATAATAATAACGGACCTGGTGGACACTGTCAGCAGACTGCTAAACTAGTATGAAGAAAAAAAAAACCCACCACAGGTAGGTATACAATGTAGATGGATGGATAGTAAGTATAGTATTATATTACTTATGGACGACGAGTGCACTGACGACACAGAGGTAGGTACAGCCGTGGCCTACCGTACTGCTTATATATATAATATGCTGTATATAACGGACCTGGTGGACACTGTCAGCAGACTGCTAAACTAGTATGAAGAAAAAAAAACCCACCACAGGTAGTTAAACAATGTAGATGGATGGATAGTAAGTATAGTATTATATTACTTATGGACGACGAGTGCACTGACGACACAGAGGTAGGTACAGCCGTGGCCTACCGTACTGCTTATATATATAATATACTGTATATAACGGACCTGGTGGACACTGTCAGCAGACTGCTAAACTAGTATGAAGAAAAAAAAGCCACCACAGGTAGTTATACAATGTAGATGGATGGATAGTAAGTATAGTATTATATTACTTATGGACGACGAGTGCACTGACGACACAGAGGTAGGTACAGCCGTGGCCTACCGTACTGCTTATATATATAATATACTGTACATAACGGACCTGGTGGACACTGTCAGCAGACTGCTAAACTAGTATGAAGAAAAAAAAAACCACCACAGGTAGTTATACAATGTAGATGGATGGATAGTAAGTATAGTATTATATTACTTATGGACGACGAGTGCACTGACGACACAGAGGTAGGTACAGCCGTGGCCTACCGTACTGCTTATGTATATAATATACTGTATATAACGGACCTGGTGGACACTGTCAGCAGACTGCTAAACTAGTATGAAGAAGAAAAAAAACCACCACAGGTAGTTATACAATGTAGATGGATGGATAGTAAGTATAGTATTATATTACTTATGGACGACGAGTGCACTGACGACACAGAGGTAGGTACAGCCGTGGCCTACCGTACTGCTTATATATATAATATACTGTATATAACGGACCTGGTGGACACTGTCAGCAGACTGCTAAACTAGTATGAAGAAGAAAAAAAAACACCACAGGTAGGTATACAATGTAGATGGATGGATAGTATAGTGTTATATTACTTATGGACGACGAATGCACTGACGACACAGAGGTAGGTACAGCCGTGGCCTACCGTACTGCTTATATATATAATATGCTGTATATAACGGACCTGGTGGACACTGTCAGCAGACTGCTAAACTAGTATGAAGAAGAAAAAAAACACCACAGGTAGGTATACAATGTAGATGGATAGATAGTAAGTATAGTATTATATTACTTATGGACGACGAGTGCACTGACGACACAGAGGTAGGTACAGCCGTGGCCTACCGTACTACTTATATATATAATATACTGTATATAACGGACCTGTTGGACACTGTCAGCAGACTGCTAAACTAGTATGAAGAAAAAAAAAACTACCACAGGTAGTTATACAATTTAGATGGATGGATAGTAAGTATAGTATTATATTACTTATGGACGACGAGTGCACTGACGACACAGAGGTAGGTACAGCCGTGGCCTACCGTACTGCTTATATATATAATATACTGTATATAACGGACCTGGTGGACACTGTCAGCAGACTGCTAAACAAACTAGTATGAAGAAAAAAAAACCCACCACAGGTAGGTATACAATGTAGATGGATGGATCGTAAGTATAGTATTATATTACTTATGGACGACGAGTGCACTGACGACACAGAGGTAGGTACAGCCGTGGCCTACCGTACTGCTTATATATATAATATACTGTATAAAACGGACCTGGTGGACACTGTCAGCAGACTGCTAAACTAGTATGAAGAAAAAAAAAACACCACAGGTAGTTATACAATGTAGATGGATGGATAGTAAGTATAGTATTATATTACTTATGGACGACGAGTGCACTGACGACACAGAGGTAGGTACAGCCGTGGCCTACTGTACTGCTTATATATATAATATACTGTATATAACGGACCTGGTGGACACTGTCAGCAGACTGCTAAACTAGTATGAAGAAAAAAAAAACCACCACAGGTAGGTATACAATGTAGATGGATGGATAGTAAGTATAGTATTATATTACTTATGGACGACGAGTGCACTGACGACACAGAGGTAGGTACAGCCGTGGCCTACCGTACTGCTTATATATATAATATACTGTATATAACGGACCTGGTGGACACTGTCAGCAGATTGCTAAACTAGTATGAAGAAAAAAAACCCACCACAGGTAGGTATACAATGTAGATGGATGGATAGTAAGTATAGTATTATATTACTTATGGACGACGAGTGCACTGACGACACAGAGGTAGGTACAGCCGTAGCCTACCGTACTGCTTATATATATAATATACTGTATATAACGGACCTGGTGGACACTGTCAGCAGACTGCTAAACAAACTAGTATGAAGAAAAAAAAAACCACCACAGGTAGGTATACAATGTAGATGGATGGATAGTATAGTATTATATTACTTATGGACGACGAGTGCACTGACGACACAGAGGTAGGTACAGCCGTGGCCTACCGTACTGCTTATATATATATAATATACTATATATAACGGACCTGGTGGACACTGTCAGCAGACTGCTAAACAAACTAGTATGAAGAAAAAAAAACCCACCACAGGTAGGTATACAATGTAGATGGATGGATAGTATAGTATTATATTACTTATGGACGACGAGTGCACTGACGACACAGAGGTAGGTACAGCCGTGGCCTACCGTACTGCTTATATATATAATATACTGTATATAACGGACCTGGTGGACACTGTCAGCAGACTGCTAAACTAGTATGAAGAAAAGAAAAAAACACCACAGGAGTGTTTTTCAGGCAGACAAACGTATACTGGACTGGTGGTCACTGTCAGCAAAACTGTGCACTGTACTCCTGCTATAACTGCTCCCCAGTCCCCACAATTAGGCAGTGTGAGCAGTGCACTCAGCACAGATATATCATGCAGCAGTGCAGCACACTGAGCACAGATATGGTGGAGCGTTTTTTTCAGGCATTGAAACAAAGGATTAAACTAACTCACTGGTGGTAAACCCTGCACTGTACTCCCTAACAGCTGCTCCCCGTCCCCAATGCTCCCCACATAACTAAGTCACTCAGTTTACTCTGTTCTTTTCTAATATAACGGAGAGGACGCCAGCCATGTCCTCTCCCTATCAATCTCAATGCACGTGTGAAAATGCCGGCGACGCGCGGCTCCTTATATAGAATCCGAATCTCGCGAGAATCCGACAGCGGGATGATGACGTTCGGGCGCGCTCAGGTTAACCGAGCAAGGCGGGAGGATCCGAGTCGCTCGGACCCGTGTAAAGAAAAGGTGAAGTTCGGGCGGGTCGGATCCCGAGGATCCGAACCCGCTCATCACTAGTTATAAGGCCTCGTATTTTATATTTTCCCCACAATATTCTTATAGATGAATATAATACACAGTTCATAACATTTCAATAAAAATTAGGTCACATAAAAAATTTGCCCAGTGAGCATAAAACCCCCCCAACACAAAAACTGACTTAATAGATGTAGACATTTTAAGATGCTCCCCTTCCCTAATATATCAGCGTGTCCTTGTTTAGGAATGAGCTCTGTCTCTTCGACAATACTGAGTAGTGGATTTTAAACTGTGCTGTCAGGTCAGGCCACTGTATAAATCCTGAATCAATAGCACTTTTTATTTTCACACAACTGATGCTGAACATTTTTCTTTTACTGAGAGGAAATATGTGCAGTAATTTAATTATCTGGAATGATGGAAGAGACAATGGACCTTGGAGTGATCGCACTCTTCTACTGACCCTTTAAAGTTGAGATCTTACCCCAAATTAAGTTATCAGCTCATTCTATGTCCAATTCCAAATAACATCCTAAACCACCTTCTCGCTTATTTGTTGTCATATTTTAATAGCAAGATTAAAGTAGAAAACAGTGAGATACATGTCACTCAGGTTGGTTCCAGTAATACAAAGTGTGAAGATCTTTTGTCCATTTTCATTAATTTATTACATGCAAAATAATTTTCTGACCATTCTTAAATGACCCAGTGATGCCAGTTCTCTGCCCACATTTGTGACCAGATTGCACAGTGATCCTGAAGCTTGTCTTTTGGATTCATATATTGCTGCAATTTGTGGCATTATGTCAAAGGGGCAGTCAGGGATGTATCTATGTATCTAGGGGTCGGAGCGCCCCTAGCAAAGTAAGGGACTGGCGCCCCCCGCCCACCCTCACCATATTTAAAATGGGGAAGGCCGAAAAAGAGTGTGGCCACACAATAGTACCCACAATTCAAATTACACCACATGGTAGTGCCCCTTACTCACATTACACAGCACAGTAGTGCCCGTCATTCACATTACGCCACACAGTAGTACCCCTTATCAGTGCCGTAACTAGGCATTTTAGCGCTGTGTGCAAGAAACGACTTTGGCGCCCCCATGTACGATAGGGGCAGTGTGCCGTAAAATTATATAGGGGCGTGGCTTCATGGGGAAGGGGCGTTGTCATAAAATAATAGCAATTCATACTACGGTGCACAGTAGTCTCCATTATTCAAATGACGCTGCACAGTAGCACCACTACACCAGGTAAAGCCCCTTTTATACATTACAGCAGACAGCATCCCCCTTTTTACACATTACAGCAGACAGTCCCCCTTTTTACACATTGCGGCAGCCAGTCCCCCTTTTTAAACATTGCGGCAGCCAGTCCCCCTTCTTACACATTGCGGCAGCCAGGCCCCCTTTTTTACACATTACAGCATACAGCGTCCCCTTTTTTAACATTACGGCAGACAGCGTCCCCTTTTTACACATTACAGCAGACAGCGTCCCCATTTTTACACATTACGGCAGACGGTGTCCCCTTTATACACATTGCGGCAGCCAGTCCCCCTTTTTACACATTGCGGCAGCCAGTCCCCCTTTTTACATATTACGGCAGACGGTGTCCCCCTTTTTACACATTGCTGCAGCCAGTCCCACTTTTTACACATTACGGCAGCCAATCCCCCTTTTTACACATTACGGCAGCCATTCCCCCTTTTTACACATTATGGCAGCCAGTCCCCCTTTTTACACATTGCGGCAGCCAGTCCTTCTTTTTACACATTACGGCAGCCAGTCCCCATTTTTACACATTGCGGCAGCCAGTCCCCCTTTTTACACATTGCGGCAGCCAGTCCCCCTTTTTACACATGGCGGCAGCCAGTCCCCCTTTTTACACATTGCGGCAGCCAGGCCCCCCTTTTAAACATTACGGCAGCCAGGCCCCCTTTTTACACATTACGGCAGCCAGTCCCCCTTTTTACACATTGCGGCAGCCAGGCCCCCTTTTTACACATTGCGGCAGCCAGTCTCCCTTTTTATACATTGCGGCAGCCAGTCCCCCTTTTTACAAATTATGGCAGACGATGTCCCCCTGAGAGAGAGAGATAGAGAGAGAGAGAGAAAGATTCTTACCATCTCCCCGCTGACAGTCTCCTCGTGCAGCTCCCTCGGTGCAGGCAGGTGAGAAGGAGGAGGAGGGAGGGGGACTGGAGCAGCAGCAGCGCTATTTCATTGGTAGTAAGCGCCGCTGCAGCAGCCCCCTCTACTTCCGTATTGGCTGCCTGGCGCTGCTGTGGATGCTGGGATGGAGGAACCGCATCCCAGCATCCACAGCAGTGCTGGGCAGCCAATACGGAAGTAGAGGGGGCTGCTGCAGCGGCGCAGACTACCAATCAAATAGCGCTGCTGCGGCTCCAGTCCCCCTCCCTCCTCCTTCTACGCTGCCCGGTGCTGTAGCTCTCCTCCCCTGTGCGGCGCGGCGCACGGCGCAGACTTCAGAGGCGGCATGTAATGAGTCACTTTGACTCATTACATGCCACTGGCCGTGCACCCTCAGGGAAACTGCGCTGTGTGCCAAGCCCAATTTGGACACACGTAGTTACGGCCCTGCCCCTTATACACATTACGCTACACCGTAGTACCCCTTATACAGGTTATGTCACACAGTAGTACCCCTTATACAGGTTATGCCACACAGTAATACACTTATACATGTTACGACACAAGGTGCGTGTGTATATATTAGTGATGAGCGGGTTCGGTTCCTCGGAATCCGAACCCCCACGAACTTCACCCATTTTACACGGTTCCGAGGCAGACTCGGATCTTCCCGCCTTGCTCGGTTAACCCGAGCGCGCCCGAACGTCATCATCCCGCTGTTGGATTCTCGCGAGAATCGTATTCTATTTAAGGAGCCGCGCGTCGCCGCCATTTTCACTCGTGCATTAGAGATGATAGGGAGAGGACGTGCAGCGTTCTCTCAGTTGTGTTCAGTGTGCTGCAAATATCTGTGCTCAGTGTGCCGCAAATATCTGTGCTCAGTGTGCTTGCAAATATCTGTGCTCAGTGTGCTGAAAATATCTACGTTCTCTGCCTGAAAAACTCTCCATATCTGTGCTGCATTGTAGTATATAGTAGGAGGACAGTGCAGAATTTTGCTGACCAGTGACCACCAGTATTATATCAGTACGGTACAGTAGTCCACTGCTCTACCTACCTCTGTGTCATCAAGTATACTATCCATCCATCTGTGGTGCATTTTAGTTGTGCACAGTATATATAGTAGCAGGACAGTGCATAATTTTGCTGACCACCAGTATATAATATATAGCAGTACGGTACAGTAGTCCACTGCTCTACCTTCCTCTGTGTCGTCAAGTATACTATCCATCCATACCTGTGGTGCATTTAAGTTGTGCGCAGTATATATAGTAGGAGGACAGTGCATAATTTTGCTGACCACCAGTATATAATATATAGCAGTACGATACAGTAGTCCACTGCTCTACCTTCCTCTGTGTCGTCAAGTATACTATCCATCCATACCTGTGGTGCATTTAAGTTATGCGCAGTATATATAGTAGGAGGACAGTGCATAATTTTGCTGACCACCAGTATATAATATATAGCAGTACGGTACAGTAGTCCACTGCTCTACCTTCCTCTGTGTCGTCAAGTATACTATCCATTCATACCTGTGGTGCATTTAAGTTGCGCGCAGTATATATAGTAGGAGGACAGTGCATAATTTTGCTGACCACCAGTATATAATATATAGCAGTACTGAACAGTAGGCCACTGCTCTACCTACCTGTGTCATCAAGTATACTATCCATCCATACCTGTGGTGCATTTAAGTTGTGCGCAGTATATATAGTAGTAGGACAGTGCATAATTTTGCTGACCACCAGTATATAATATATAGCAGCACGGTACAGAAGTCCACTGCTCTACCTACCTCTGTGTCGTCAAGTATACTATCCATCCATACCTGTGGTGCATTTAAGTTGTGCGCAGTATATATAGTAGGAGGACAGTGCATAATTTTGCTGACCACCATTATATAATATATAGCAGAACGGTACAGTAGTCCACTGTTCTACCTACCTCTGTGTCGTCAAGTATACTATCCATCCATAGCTGTGGTGCATTTATGTTGTGCGCAGTATATATAGTAGGAGGACAGTGCATGTTTGTGCTGACCACCAGTATATAATATATAGCAGTACGGTACAGTAGGCCATTGCTATTGATATATTACTGGCATATAATTCCACACATTAAAAAATGGAGAACAAAAATGTGGAGGGTAAAATAGGGAAAGATCAAGATCCACTTCCACCTCGTGCTGAAGCTGCTGCCACTAGTCATGGCCGAGACGATGAAATGCCATCAACGTCATCTGCCAAGGCCGATGCCCAATGTCATAGTAGAAAGCATGTAAAATCCCAAAAACAAAAGTTCAGTAAAATGACCCAAAAATCAAAATTAAAAGCGTCTGATGAGAAGCGTAAACTTGCCAATATGCCATTTACGATACGGAGTGGCAAGGAACGGCTGAGGCCCTGGCCTATGTTCATGGCTAGTGGTTCAGATTCACATGAGGATGGAAGCACTTATCCTCTCACTAGAAAAATGAAAAGACTTAAGTGTTAGGTTCCTGGTGCTCAGAACAAGGGAGGTGTTCATGAAGTGAGTCCAGAGCACCAGGACGTAACGCTGGGAAAGGGGAATGGAAAGGGAATAGCCCCTGGCTCCCTAACTCTGTTGTCTCACCCGTGCTATCGGAAATCCCTTGCGAGACTATGGTTTCTTGAGCCCTTGGCAGCCACGTTTGAAGGGCGGATTATGTCTGCCCAACTCCGGTGCCCCCCGGTCTTAATGAGAGACAAAGGGAAATCCGAGGCAGAATGATAACAAGAGGACCTCTAACTAAGCAAACAGGCCAGGGGCTATAAGCTAACTAAAAACCTAAAGTATGTGCGGAGAAACCGCCAAAGGAAAAGAACAACAAAGGAAATGCTGATCACACGCCGACACAATACCTTTGTGTACCGGCGGTGACAGCATAAGCAGAACCCTCTGCAAAACACCAGGGACAGAAACAATAATGGAATACAGCGGCCTAGGCCAACGGACGCGGGAGAGCCGCTACTCACGGAACCGGTACGAATACTGGCAAACGGACAGGAACTTCTAATGCTGCCGACACCGACTCTCAGAACTGGAGGACAGGCAGAATCCCAAACGACAGACCGGTGGACACCAGGAAGCCAGAAGACTTGACCAGGGACAGGCAAAGCCACTGGAACTCAGGGCAGGAACGCCTCACAGCAGGACACGGGATCAGACACAGGAATCGACACAGGGACTGACACAGGAATCAACACAGGGACTGACAGGAACCAGCTCAAACTTCAAGCAGACTGCAAACCAAGGAATATCACCAGCATCTGTGAATTGCAAACAGCCAGCATATAACAGAGAGGCCTAATTAATAATCCCATGCAGCTGCCTTGTTGCATGACTCTAAACTGACAAGATGCAATTAGCAGCCAGGTGAGGCTGAACACATGGGAACAAGCTGCAATCACACAGACCCACCAGCGGCAGCAGACAAGAGTATTCTAAAACAGAGCAATGGGAAATCCTGGCATGCAAGACAACTTTATAAACATAAAATAGGAATGAACCACTACCTGTGGTTCATAACAGTATCCCCTCCTTAAGGGTGAGCTCCGAGCACCCCATGACACCCACGGGGAACATAAACAGAAGTATAACATGAAATACAGAACAAAACAGGAATGAGCCACAGCCGTGGCTCATAACATTACCCCCCCCCCCCTTGAGGAGGGGTCAAAAGACCCCAAAATTCAGACTATCCAGAACAAGGGATACAAAAAAAAAAAAAAAAACCTGACACACTGGTCTAACAGACAAGAAAACAAAAAACAAGCTGTAGCAACAACTTGTAACAGTGCCCTCCCCTTGATGGTGGCCACTGGACACAAGACCAGGGGGAAAAAAAAATCCTTTTTTTTTTTTTTTATCAAGGCAAGAGTCAAAAATTACTTCTTTTTCTTCTTCTTCTTTTTACAAAGCTCTTTAGGTCTGACCAAGGTAATTCCCCAAACATTGTCTGAACTGATGGTACCACCCAGCAAGGCTGCGTTCAAATCAGAGACAGGTCTCTTACCCTTGGGAGCTGAACTTTCTGGTAAAGTACTATTATTAGAAGAAGAAGTTAAAAAAGCACATCCTGCAGTCAAAACAACGGGCTGGGACTCTTGTGCCGAGTTTACAGTATTTGGTTGACTCTCAGCAGACAAGACGGGTGACTTAGAGGAATCTGAACCAATTTCTTTGGAACCGTATCTTTTAACAATTGCATCACAGAATGCTAGGGGATCCTGAAGAATGGGATCTTCAGCTTTCATTAGACTGGTCGCCCACTCAGAAGGCTCTCCTCTAAAAGAATAAATCAGATAGAGCCCAAGGTTTTCTGAAGTGATGCCCAGAAATGGTCTAGACAACATAATAGTGTAATAGTGTTTGAAAAGCGCCAGAAATTGGGCGAAGTCCCCATCAAAGGTTATGGATGTTGAGATATCAGAGTCAGGATCTGTTTCCTTCTCATCTGACTGACTGGAGTGCTTTGCTAGAACCTGGTCACTATTGACCTTACTCGAGGCTGAGACTCTCTGAACCCCACCCAGGGCTGAGACTTTCTGAACCCCACCCGGGGCAGTGACTTTCTGAACCCCACCCGGGGCAGTGACTTTCTGAACCCCACCCGGGGCAGTGACTTTCTGAACCCCACCCGGGGCAGTGACTTTCTGAACCCCACCCGGGGCAGTGGCCTCCGGGAACCCCGCTGGGGCAGTGGCCTCCGGGAACCCCGCTGGGGCAGTGGCCTCCGGGAACCCCGCTGGGGCAGTGGCCTCCGGGAACCCCGCTGGGGCAGTGGCCTCCGAGAACCCCGCTGGGGCAGTGGCCTCCGAGAACCCCGCTGGGGCAGTGGCCTCCGAGAACCCCGCTGGGGCCAGCACCTCGGATTCTTTTACTGGGACCGGGCCGTTGGCCTCCCTGACTGGGATCGGGCCATCGGCCTCCCTCTCTGAGTCGATAATTATCGAAAGTTCTCCCGGGACTATGACTTCCGGGACTTTTGCTGAAGCAATAACGTTCAGATCCTCCACTAATGCTATGCTTCTTAAGTTCTTTCCTGGGGAAGCGACTTCTAGACCCTTCTTTGGGGCTGCGTCTCTCGAGACCCCACTTGGGGATATTACTTCAAAGATCCCTTCTGGGGTTTTGCTTCTCGAGTTCCCCTCAAGAACTATGGTTTTAGAGACCCTTTCTAGGGTTGCGCTTTTCAAGTCCCTACCTGGGGTAACAGCTTCTGAGACCCCTTCCGGTATGGACACCTGAACTATAATATTTGATGTCCCTCTATAAGCTAGGGCATCGGGTACCGCTCCAGCACTCTGGGCATCGGGTACCGCTCCAGCACTCTGGGCATCGGGCACCGCTCCAGCACTCTGGGCATCGGGCACCGCTCCAGCACTCTGGGCATCGGGCACCGCTCCAGGACCCTGGGATACGGGCACCGCTCCAGGACCCTGGGCTACGGGCACCGCTCCAGGACCCTGGGCTACGGGCACCACTCCAGGACCCTGGGCTACAGGCACCACTCCAGGACCCTGGGCTACGGGCACCACTCCAGGACCCTGGGCATCGGGCACCACTCCAGGACCCTGGGCATCGGGCACCACTCCAGGACCCTGGGCATCGGGCACCACTCCAGGACCCTGGGCATCGGGCACCACTCCAGGAACCTGGGCATCGGGCACCACTCCAGGAACCTGGGCATCGGGCACCACTCCAGGAACCTGGGCATCGGGCACCACTCCAGGGACTTGCAACTCCGCTTCCACAGGGACCTCAAGAGAGGAGAGAAACATTCTCTTTTGATTCCTGAATCTATAATGGGGCTCCCTTGCCCAAGGACCCCAATTATAGGACAGAGAGCTTTTTTGTGTGGGTTGTGTGACAAGTACCTCTGCCACAGTAGAGACAGGAGTAGGTCTTGTATCATGACTCAACTTGGCCAGAGGGCAAGACTCGTCACCACACTTTGGCTTGCGCAACTCACAGGTCTGCAGATAATGGCCTAAACCCCCACAATATAGGCATAAGTTTAAGTTTCTGCGACGCAGACGCTCCTCTTCTGAGAGCCTGGGCCGCAGAAAACTTTTAAACCTTTTATCTTCAATTAAACCAGAGGATTCTCTTGTCACCATACTGTGAACAAGAGTCTCTTTAGAGATAGATGTACTCTCAACGACTTCTGGCAAAATGAGCAAGAATTTAGTCAGAAGGTTTTGCAGTTGCTTTAGGGATTGCTGCAAAACTTCTAGTCGCACTGGTCTCAAAGCACTGAATACAGAGTTCAGGGCTGCGAGAGATGCCTGCAGGGCTTGCATAGTAGACATAGGAGGATTTAAAACTAGACAAGACAAGACAAGGCAAGACAAGGCAAGACAAGACAAGGCAAGACTAAATTTTGCTAAACAGAACAAGACTTTTTTTTTTATATATTTTTTTTTTTTAAACACCGGACTGGATTCTAAACACCGGACTAGATTCTAAACACCGGACTGGATTCTAAACACCAGACTGGATTCTAAACACCGGACTGGATTCTAAACTAGACACTGGACTGGGCCAAAAAAGAAAAAAAGTTTTATTTCTTTTTTGTGGTAAGGCTGGTGATAATGTTAGGTTCCTGGTGCTCAGAACAAGGGAGATGTTCATGAAGTGAGTCCAGAGCACCAGGACGTAACGCTGGGAAAGGGGAATGGAAAGGGAATAGCCCCTGGCGCCCTAACTCTGTTGTCTCACCCGTGCTATCGGAAATCCCTTGCGAGACTATGGTTTCTTGAGCCCTTGGCAGCCACGTTTGAAGGGCGGATTATGTCTGCCCAACTCCGGTGCCCCCCGGTCTTAATGAGAGACAAAGGGAAATCCGAGGCAGAATGATAACAAGAGGACCTCTAACTAAGCAAACAGGCCAGGGGCTATAAGCTAACTAAAAACCTAAAGTATGTGCGGAGAAACCGCCAAAGGAAAAGAACAACAAAGGAAATGCTGATCACACGCCGACACAATACCTTTGTGTACCGGCGGTGACAGCATAAGCAGAACCCTCTGCAAAACACCAGGGACAGAAACAATAATGGAATACAGCGGCCTAGGCCAACGGACGCGGGAGAGCCGCTACTCACGGAACCGGTACGAATACTGGCAAACGGACAGGAACTTCTAATGCTGCCGACACCGACTCTCAGAACTGGAGGACAGGCAGAATCCCAAACGACAGACCGGTGGACACCAGGAAGCCAGAAGACTTGACCAGGGACAGGCAAAGCCACTGGAACTCAGGGCAGGAACGCCTCACAGCAGGACACGGGATCAGGCACAGGAATCGACACAGGGACTGAGACAGGAATCAACACAGGGACTGACAGGAACCAGCTCAAACTTCAAGCAGACTGCAAACCAAGGAATATCACCAGCATCTGTGAATTGCAAACAGCCAGCATATAACAGAGAGGCCTAATTAATAATCCCATGCAGCTGCCTTGTTGCATGACTCTAAACTGACAAGATGCAATTAGCAGCCAGGTGAGGCTGAACACATGGGAACAAGCTGCAATCACACAGACCCACCAGCGGCAGCAGACAAGAGTATTCTAAAACAGAGCAACGGGAAATCCTGGCATGCAAGACAACTTTATAAACATAAAATAGGAATGAACCACTACCTGTGGTTCATAACAGTATCCCCTCCTTAAGGGTGAGCTCCGAGCACCCCATGACACCCACGAGGAAAACATAAACAGAAGTATAACATGAAATACAGAACAAAACAGGAATGAGCCACAGCCGTGGCTCATAACATTAAGCTGGCAAAAGCACAGCAAAGAACTGTGCGTTCTTCTAAATCACAAATCCCCAAGGAGAGTCCAATTGTGTCGGTTGCGATGCCTGACCTTCCCAACACTGGACGGGAAGAGGTGGCGCGTTCCACCATTTGCACGCCCCCTGCAAGTGCTGGAAGGATCACCCACAGTCCAGTTCCTGATAGTCAAATTGAAGATGTCACTGTTGAAGTACACCAGGGTGAGGATATGGGTGTTGCTGGCGCTGAGGAGGAAATTGACAAGGAGGATTCTGATGGTGAGGTGGTTTGTTTAAGTCAGGCACCCGGGGAGACACCTGTTGTCCGTGGAACGAATATGGCCATTGACATGCCTGGTCAAATTACAAAAAAATCACCTCTTCGGTGAGGAATTATTTTAACAGAAATGCGGACAACAGGTGTCAAGCCGTGTGTCGCCTTTGTCAAGCTGTAATAAGTAGGGGTAAGGACGTTAACCACCTCGGAACATCCTCCCTTATACGTCACCTGGAGCGCATTTATCAGAAGTCATTGACAAGTTCAAAAACTTTGGGTGACAGCGGAAGCAGTCCACTGCCAACTAAATCCCTTCCTCTCGTTACCAAGCTCCTGCAAACCACACCACCAACTCCCGCAGTGTCAATATCCTCCTTAGACAGGAAAGCCAATAGTCCTGCAGGCCATGTCACTGTCAAGTCTGACGAGTCCTCTCCTGCCTGGGATTCCTCCGATGCATCCTTGAGTGTAACGCCTACTGCTGCTGGCGCTGCTGTTGTTGCTGCTGGGAGTCGATCGTCATCCCAGAGGGGAAGTCGGAAGACCACTTGTACTACTTCCAGTAAGCAATTGACTGTCCAACAGTCCTTTGCGAGGAAGATGAAATATCACAGCAGTCATCCTGCTGCAAAGCTGATAACTCAGGCCTTGGCAGCCTGGGCGGTGTTAAACGTGTTTCCGGTATCCACCGTTAATTCACAGGAAACTAGAGAATTGCTTGAGGTACTGTGTCCCCGGTACCAAATACCATCTAGGTTCCATTTCCCTAGGCAGGCGATACCGAGAATGTACACAGACCTCAGAAAAAGAGTCACCAGTGTCCTAAAAAATGTTGTACCCAATGTCCACTTAACCACGGACATGTGGACAAGTGGAGCAGTGTAGACTCACGACTATATGACTGTGACAGCCCACTGGGTAGATGTATTGCCTCCCGCAGCAAGAACAGCAGCGGCGGCACCAGTAGCAGCATCTCGCAAACGCCAACTCGTTCTTAGGCAGGCTACGCTTTGTATCACCGCTTTCAATAAGAGGCACACAGCTGACAACCTCTTACCGAAACTGAGGAACATCATCGCAGAATGGCTTACCCCAATTGGACTCTCCTGGGGATTTGTGACATCGGACAACGCCACCAATATTGTGCGTGCATTACATCTGGGCAAATTCCAGCACGTCCCATGTTTTGCGCATACATTGAATTTGGTGTAGTAGAATTATTTTAAAAACGACAGGGGTGTGCAAGAGAGGCTGTAGGTGGCCCGAAGAATTGCGGGCCACTTTCGGCATTCAGCCACCGCGTGCCGTAGACTGGAGCACCAGCAAACACTCCTGAACCTGCCCTGCCATCATCTGAAGCAAGAGGTGGTAACAAGGTGGAATTCAACCCTCTATATGCTTCAGAGGATGGAGTAGCAGCAAAAGGCCATTCAAGCCTATACAGCTACCTACGATATAGGCAAAGGAGGGGGAATGCACCTGACTCAAGCGCAGTGGAGAATGATTTCAACGTTGTGCAAGGTTCTGCAACCCTTTGAACTTGCCACACGTGAAGTCAGTTCAGACACTGCCAGCCTGAGTCAGGTCATTCCCCTCATCAGGCTTTTGCAGAAGAACCTGGAGAGATTGAAGGAGGAGCTAAAACAGAGCGATTCTGCTAGGCATGTGGGACTTGTGGATGGAGCCCTTAATTCGCTTAACTAGGATTCACGGGTGGTCAATCTGTTGAAATCAGAGCACTACATTTTGGCCACCGTGTTCAATCCTAGGTTTAAAGCCTATGTTGTATCTCTCTTTCCGGCAGACACAAGTCTGCAGAGGTTCAAAGACCTGCTGGTGAGAAAATTGTCAATTCAAGCGGAACGTGACCCGTCAACATCTCCTCCTTCACATTCTCCCGCAACTGGGGGTGCGAGGAAAAGGCTAAGAATTCCGAGCCCACCCGCTGGCGGTGATGCAGGGCAGTCTGGAGCGAGTGCTGACATCTGGTCCGGACTGAAGGACCTGGCATTTGTGTTGAAATAATTCCACACCGAAGAGCTGATTTTTTTTTGTATTTTGACCAGGCATGTCAATGGCCATATTCGTCCCATGCATAACAGGTGTCTCCCCGGGTGCCTGACTTAAACAAACCACCTCACCATCAGAATCCTCCTTGTCAATTTCCTCCCCAGCGCCAGCAACACCCATATCCTCATCCTGGTGTACTTCAACAGTGACATCTTCAATTTGACTATCAGGATCTAGACTGCGGGTGCTCCTTCCAGCACTTGCAGGGGGCGTGCAAATGGTGGAAGGCGCAAGCTCTTCCCATCCAGTGTTGGGAAGGTCAGGCATCGCAACCGACACAATTGGACTCTCCTTGGGGATTTGTGATTTAGAAGAACGCACAGTTCTTTGCTATGCTTTTGCCAGCTTAAGTCTTTTCATTTTTCTAGCGAGAGGATAAGTGCTTCCATCCTCATGTGAATCTGAACCACTAGCCATGAACATAGGCCAGGGCCTCAGCCGTTCCATGCCACTCCGTGTCGTAAATGGCATATTGGCAAGTTTACGCTTCTCATCAGATGCTTTCAATTTTGATTTTTGGGTCATTTTACTGAACTTTTGTTTTTTGGATTTTACATGCTCTCTACTATGACATTGGGCATCGGCCTTGGCAGACGACGTTGATGGCATTTCATCGTCTCGGCCATGACTAGTGGCAGCAGCTTCAGCAAGAGGTGGAAGTGGATCTTGATCTTTCCCTATTTTAACCTCCACATTTTTGTTCTCCATTTTTTAATGTGTGGAATTATATGCCAGTATCAATAGCAATGGCCTACTACTATATATACTGCGCACAACTGAAATGCACCACAGGTATGGATGGATAGTATACTTGACGACACAGAGGTAGGTAGAGCAGTGGCCTTCCGTACCGTACTGCTATATATACTGGTGGTCACTGTGTCAGCAAACTGCAAAACTAAAATGCACCACAGGTATAGAATCTAGATGGATAGTATACTTAATGACGACACAGAGGTAGGTACAGCAGTGGCCTTCCGTACTGTACTGCTATATATAGTATACTGGTGGTCACTGTGTCAGCAAACTGCAAAACTAAAATGAACCACAGGTATAGAATGTAGATGGATAGTACACTTAATGACGACACAGAGGTAGGTACAGCAGTGGCCTTCCGTACAGTATTGCTATATATAGTATACTGGTGGTCACTGTGTCAGCAAACTGCAAAACTAAAATGCACCACAGGTATAGAATGTAGATGGATAGTATACTTAATGACGACACAGAGGTAGGTACAGCAGTGGCCTACTGTACCGTAATGCTATATATTATATACTGGTGGTCACTGGTCAGCAAAACTCTGCACTGTACTCCTCCTATATAATATTATACTGGTGGTCCCCAGTCCCCACAATAAAGTAGCACAGATATGGAGTGTTTTTCAGGCAGACAACGTATACTGGTGGTCACTGTCAGCAAAACTCTGCACTGTACTCCTGCTATATAATACAGCTGCTCCCCAGTCCCCACAATTAAGCAGTGTGAGCACAGATATATGCAGCACACTGAACACAGATATGGAGCGTTTTTTTCAGGCAGAGAACGGATAGCTGGTGGTCACTGATCAGCAAAACTCTGCACTGTACTCCTCCTATATTATACAGCTGCTCCCCAGCCCTCCCCACAATTAAGCAATTATGCACAATCAAGTTCAACAATAACGGAGAGGACGCCAGCCACGTCCTCTCCCTAACATTTCCAATGCACGAGTGAAAATGGCGGCGACGCGCGGCTGCTTATATAGAATCCGAATCTCGCGAGAATCCGACAGCGGGATGATGACGTTCGGGCGCGCTCGGGTTAACCGAGCCATACGGGAGAATCCGAGTATGGCTCGGACCCGTGTAAAAAGCGTGAAGTTCGGGGGGGTTCGGTTTCCGAGAAACCGAACCCGCTTATCACTAGTTTAAAGACCTGCTGGTGAGAAAATTGTCAAGTCAAGCGGAACGTGACCCGTCAACAGCTCCTCCTTCACATTCTCCCGCAACTGGGGCTGCGAGGATGTTATGCACACCAGTGCCTGCAGGAAAGTACTAGTGTCAGAACTGTTATGCACTCCAGTGTCTGCAGGAATGTACTGGTGTTTGAACTGTTATGCAAAACAAATGGACTCACAGACAAACTGGGGAATATGACATAACGTACACAGAAGGTGATAGGGTAACAAAATACACACACAGTGAACAGAGAAGCCCAGAGGCTAAGGAACTGGGTATCTCCCTTGTATTAGAACTGCTCAGATGTAAAAAGCAAGATGTTGTGTTTTAATACGTAGAGAACCCGAAATGCTGTTGCTAAGGGCAACAGCAAAACCCTAAAGGGTTACCAACGGGTGTGGCAGTAAACTCCTTGGTCAGAGATGGAATGATAGACACAAGGAGAGCCTCCACAATCCTGATTCTCACTTGCAGTGCACAGGTTTAAGCTTACTGCCACTAAACTGACCCCTGACACCTAGCACAGTGAGACAGGATTAGACAGGCAAGTGTTAGAATACAGCCGCAAACTTGCTAAGTTCACAGAGTAATAACAGAACCCCAGCAAGCTAAACGACTGACTCCAGTCTTACTGCTAGGTCTGGATTGGCAGAGTGTAATACCAAATCCCCAGGCCTATTTGCAGTAAGCAACAAACAAATACAAAGCTACACAGTACTGGCTAACTTTCATGAACTGACTAACCAACAGAGATTCAGCAGCATCTGCTTACCCTGAAAAGAGGCCTTATAAAGCAGGTGCTGTCCACGCCCCACTCAGACCTCACAGACTGTGAGCACAAAAACCAGCACCGGATCCCCTGCCGTGCACAGAGCCTATAACCACTGCACAGCAAAAGACCCGAACCGGAGTATCAGCTGCGCTCAGGTTACTCCACTAGCACTTGTCTCCCGGTTGCCATGACGACGTGGCAGCACAGGGCAGGAGACCCTAACAGTACCCCCCCTCTGACGAGGGGTCAAAGAACCCCTACCACCGGGTTTATCGGGGAACTGCGAGAAGAAAGAGCGTATCAGTCTGGGGGCATGAAGATCACAACTGCGCACCCACGACCGCTCCTCCGGGCCATACCCCTTCCAGTGCACCAAAAATGACAGCCGACCCCGAACCACCTTGGAGTCAAGAATCCTTTCAACAACAAACTCCCTCTGGCCACGTATCAGAAGAGGGGAAGGTCTTCCACTGGAAGAAGGATTACTAATCGCCCGTTTTAAAAGGGAACAATGAAATGTTTTATTGATACCCAAAGAACGGGGCAGATCTAACTGAAATGCCACCGGATTGATAACCCTGGTGATCTTATAAGGGCCGATGAACCGGGGCCCTAACTTATGAGATGGCTGTCTCAACTTCAAATTCTTGGTAGACAACCAGACGAAGTCTCCTAATTTGAAGCTGCAGGGTCTTTTCCGCTTATCAAAAACCCTTTTGGTCACTAATGACACAGATACAAGGGCTTTCTTCACTTTCCGCCAAATACCTCTAAGGACCGAAACCACAGAGGAACCACCAGGCGTGGAGTCCAGGGGGTCAAAAGAATTGGCCTTAGGATGATGCCCATACACACAAAGGAAGGGAGAGATCCCTGTAGCAGAGTGAGCCGCGTTGTTATAGGCAAACTCCGCCATGGACAGATGAGCAACCCAGTCAGTCTGACACTTGGAGACATAACACCTGAGGAACTGCTCCAAGGACTGGTTCACCCTTTCAGTCTGCCCATTAGACTGCGGATGGTAGCCTGACGACAAGCTGACAGAAATCTGGAGATCGGAACAAAATGCCCTCCAGAATTTGGCCACAAACTGGGATCCGCGGTCAGAGACCACATCAAGTGGCAACCCGTGGAGACGCACAACATGCAGCATAAATAATTCAGACAGGCGTCTGGCTGATGGCAGCCCAACCAGTGGAACGAAGTGCGCCATCTTCGAAAACCTGTCAACGACAACCCAGATGGCTGTCATCCCCGAGGATTTGGGCAAGTCCACCACAAAATCCATTGAAATGTGGGTCCATGGCTTAGATGGGATAGAGAGTGGATGTAATGGGCCAACAGGAACCCCTCTAGGAGTCTTATTTCGGGCACAGATGTCACATGCCCGAACCCACTGATCCACATCCTTAGCCACCGAGGGCCACCACACCGCCCTAGATAGCAACTCCCGAGTTCTGGCAATACCCGGGTGACCTGCCGACTTCTTGGCATGGAATTCCAGGAACACTCGCTGTCTTAACCTAGGAGGCACAAACAAAAGACCTACCGGAAGGTCTGGAGGAGCCTGCTCCTGTGCTCTAAGGACTAATGATAAGAGGTCCTGGGTAATGCCCACTTTAATACATGATGGGGAAACAATGGGCAACGGCTCCACGGTGGTCTCCTGGATTGGAGCAAAACTCCGCGAGAGCGCATCAGCCTTGATGTTTTTTGACCCAGGGCGATATGTTATCAAAAAATTAAAGCGAGCAAAAAACAAAGCCCATCGTGCCTGCCTGGCATTGAGACGCTTCGCTGACTCTAAATATGCCAGATTCTTATGGTCAGTGAGAATTGAGACCACAAACTTAGCCCCCTCAAGCCAGTGTCTCCACTCCTCGAGTGCATCCTTAATAGCCAACAATTCCCGGTTACCCACGTCATAATTCATCTCGGCAGGCGAAAATTTACGGGAAAAGTAAGCACAGGGATGAAGGCGATTATCAGACACTCCCATCTGAGAAAGCACTGCCCCAATACCCATCTCAGAGGCATCCACCTCCACCACAAAAGGACGCTCTGGATCTGGGTGTCGCAGCACCTTGGCCGAAACAAATGCCCTTTTGAGACGGGCAAAAGCCGCTTTAGCCTCACAAGACCAGTGAGCAACATCCGCCCCTTTCTTAGTGAGTGCCACCAAGGGCGCCACTATAGACGAAAATCCAGCGATAAATCGTCTATAAAAATTCGCAAAGCCCAGGAAACGCTGAAGCGCCTTCAAACTAGTGGGCTGCACCCAATCCAGGACTGCCTGTACCTTGGAACCCTCCATTTGGAAACCTTCTGGGGAGATAATATATCCTAGAAATGCGATTTGCTGAACTTCAAATTCGCACTTCTCCAGCTTCGCCCCAAGCCGGTGGTCTCTGAGTTTCTGGAGGACTAAGCGTACATGCTTCCGATGTTCCTCCAGGGAATGGGAGAAGATTAGGATGTCATCTAAGTATACAACTAAGAATCTATCCAAATATTCCCTGAGCACATCATTCATGAAATCCTGGAAGACTGCCGGGGCATTACAGAGCCCAAAAGGCATCACCAAATATTCATAATGCCCTGAGTGGGTATTAAAGGCAGTCTTCCATTCATCCCCCTCTCTTATTCGGATTAGATTGTACGCACCGCGTAGGTCAATCTTAGAAAAAATGGTGGCAGTACGAAGCTGGTCAAACAAGACCGAAATGAGAGGCAGTGGGTATGAGTTTTTAATCGTGATACGGTTCAATTCCCTGAAGTCGATGCAGGGTCGCAACGAACCGTCCTTTTTACCCACGAAGAAGAACCCCGACCCAACTGGAGACTGTGAAGGTCTGATAAATCCCTTAGCCAAGTTCTCCTGAATGTACTCTGCCATAGCCTGAGTCTCAGGACGTGACAGGGAGTACAACCTGCTCTTGGGAAGCTTAGCATTTGGCAACAAATCAATGGCACAGTCATAGGGGCGATGGGGAGGTAGTACCTCTGCAACTTTTTTGGAGAACACGTCCGCAAAATCTGCATAACACCCTGGCAATCCTGGCAAACTTAGCTGCGAGAGCCTGACTGGAAGGCTCAAGCAACTCCTGAAACAATCAGTACCCCAACTAAGAATCTCCCCAGAGACCCAGTCAAATTGAGGATTGTGGGCCCTTAACCAGGGTAACCCCAACACCAATGGGGCAAAAGTACAGACAGTCACATAAAAGGACAATTTTTCAGAGTGTGTGGCTCCAATAAACAAAGAAATCTGGCTAGTGCAAGAGGTAATTTTACCTTGGGATAATGGTTCCCCGTTTAACCCACAAATCTCAATCTCCGATGCCAAGGGTACTAAGGGAACAGAGTGTTTTAGGGCGAATTGGCGGTCCATAAAAACCCCGTTGGCCCCACTGTCCACAAAGGCCTCAGTCTTGACAGTTTGACCGAGGATCTTCAAGGTCACCGGAATGATAAAAGTCTTCTTGGGAAATTCTGACTTCTGGCCTGACAGGATATTTCCCATCACCCTCAGGCCCTGAAGTTTTCCGGCTTTTCTGGGCATGATACTACCACATGACCTTTATTCCCACAGTACAAACACAACCCCTGCTGTCTCCTCCGCGTCTTCTCACGCGAGGAGAGGCGGGTAGCCCCAATCTGCATAGGCTCCTCAGAAAATTCCTCAGAGTCTGAGGTTCCCTTGGGAAGGAAGGAAATCTCAGTCTCCCTTTCAAGCCTACGCTCTCTCAGCCGTCTATCCACCCGGATGGATAACTGCATGAGCTTATCCAAGCTATCAGGCAAGGGATATTGTACCAGTTGGTCCTTTATCTGGTTAGAAAGACCTCTTCGGTACTGGTGTCTCAGGGCTGGGTCATTCCACTGGGTATCATGGGCCAACCTCCGAAACTCCGTACAGTAAACCTCAACTGGCCTTCGCCCTTGCTTAAGGATCGAAATCTGAGCCTCGGCTGAGGCCGTCTTGTCAGGGTCATCATACAACATGCCCAGTGCCGTAAAAAAAGCATCAACACTTTTAAGCGACGGACAGTCAGGCTGCAACCCATATGCCCAGACCTGTGGGTCTCCTTGTAGCAAGGAAATCACTATGCCCACCCGCTGAATCTCCGACCCAGAAGACTGAGGCCTAAGCCGGAAGTATAGCTTGCAGCTCTCCTTGAAACAAAAGAACTGCGAGCGATCTCCAGAAAAACGATCCGGGAGATTTACTTTCGGCTCCTTAACCCCTGCAGGTGCTGCTGCTGCGGGAGCTCCGCCAGCAGCCTGGGAGGTGTGCATTTTAATGGACAAATCATTAAATTGCCGAGTCAGGACCTGCACCTGATCGACCACCTGTTGCAACGTATTTTGAGGGGTATGCTCCATATTCCCACAAAATTTCAACAGGAGTATTAGGCTGCTGAATATGTTATGCACACCAGTGCCTGCAGGAAAGTACTAGTGTCAGAACTGTTATGCACTCCAGTGTCTGCAGGAATGTACTGGTGTTTGAACTGTTATGCAAAACAAATGGACTCACAGACAAACTGGGGAATATGACATAACGTACACAGAAGGTGATAGGGTAACAAAATACACACACAGTGAACAGAGAAGCCCAGAGGCTAAGGAACTGGGTATCTCCCTTGTATTAGAACTGCTCAGATGTAAAAAGCAAGATGTTGTGTTTTAATACGTAGAGAACCCGAAATGCTGTTGCTAAGGGCAACAGCAAAACCCTAAAGGGTTACCAACGGGTGTGGCAGTAAACTCCTTGGTCAGAGATGGAATGATAGACACAAGGAGAGCCTCCACAATCCTGATTCTCACTTGCAGTGCACAGGTTTAAGCTTACTGCCACTAAACTGACCCCTGACACCTAGCACAGTGAGACAGGATTAGACAGGCAAGTGTTAGAATACAGCCGCAAACTTGCTAAGTTCACAGAGTAATAACAGAACCCCAGCAAGCTAAACGACTGACTCCAGTCTTACTGCTAGGTCTGGATTGGCAGAGTGTAATACCAAATCCCCAGGCCTATTTGCAGTAAGCAACAAACAAATACAAAGCTACACAGTACTGGCTAACTTTCATGAACTGACTAACCAACAGAGATTCAGCAGCATCTGCTTACCCTGAAAAGAGGCCTTATAAAGCAGGTGCTGTCCACGCCCCACTCAGACCTCACAGACTGTGAGCACAAAAACCAGCACCGGATCCCCTGCCGTGCACAGAGCCTATAACCACTGCACAGCAAAAGACCCGAACCGGAGTATCAGCTGCGCTCAGGTTACTCCACTAGCACTTGTCTCCCGGTTGCCATGACGACGTGGCAGCACAGGGCAGGAGACCCTAACAGAGGAAAAGGCTAAGAATTCTGAGCCCACCCGCTGGCGGTGATGCAGGGCAGTCTGGAGCGAGTGCTGACATCTGGTCTGGACTGAAGGACCTGCCAACGATTACTGACATGTCGTCTACTGTCACTGCATATGATTCTGTCACCATTGAAAGAATGGTGGAGGATTATATGAGTGACCGCATCCAAGTAGGCATGGCAGACAGTCCGTACGTACGTATACTGGCAGGAAAAAGAGGCAATTTGGAGGCCCTTGCACAAACTGGCTTTATTTTACCTTAGTTGCCCCCCCCTCCAGTGTGTACTCCGAAAGAGTGATTAGTGCAGCCACTCACCTTGTCAGCAATCGGCGTACGAGGTTACTTCCAGAAAATGTGGAGAAGATGATGTTCATCAAAATTAATTATAATCAATTCCTCCGTTGAGACATTCACCAGCAATTGCCTCCAGAAAGTACACAGGGACTTGAGATGGTGGATTCCAGTGGGGACTAATTAATCATCTGTGAGGAGGGGGATGTACACAGTGAAAGGGGCGAGGAATCGGTGGATGAGGAGGAGGTGGACATCTTGCCTCTGTAGAGCCAGTTTGTGCAAGGAAAGATTATGCTTCTTTTTTGGTGGGGGCCCTAACCAACCAGTCATTTCAGTCACAGTCGTGTGGCAGACCCTGTCGCTGAAATGATGGGTTTGTTAAAGTGTGCATGTCCTGTTTATACAACATAAGGGTGGGTGAGAGGGCCCAAGGACAATTCCATCTTGCACCTCTTTTACTTTCATTTTTCTTTGCATCGTGTGCTGTTTGGGGACTATTTTTTAAATCTGCCATCCTGTCTGACACTGCAGTGCCACTCCTAGATGGGCCAGGTGTTTGTGTCGGCCACTTGGGTCTCTTAGCTTAGCCATCCAGCGACCTTGGTGCACCTCTTTTTTTCTTTGCATTATGTGCTGTTTGGGGACTATTTTTTGAAGTGCCATTTTGTCTGACACTGCAGTGCCACTCCTAGATGGACCAGGTGTTTGTATCGTCCACTTGGGTCGCAACGGCTTAGTTACACAGCTACCTCATTGCACCTCTTTTTCTTTGCATCATGTGCTGTTTGGGGACTATTTTTTAAATCTGCCATCCTGTCGGACACTGCAGTGCCACTCCTAGATGGGCCAGGTGTTTGTGTCGGCCACTTGGGTCGCTTAGCTTAGTCACACAGCTACCTCATTGCACCTCTTTTTTTCTTTGCATCATGTGCTGTTTGGGGACTTTTTTTAAAACTGCCATCCTGTCTGACACTGCAGTGCCACTCCTAGATGGGCCAGGTGTTTGTGTCGGCCACTTGGGTCGCTTAGCTTAGCCATCCAGCGATCTTGGTGCACCTCTTTTTTTCTTTGCATCATGTGCTGTTTGGGGACTATTTTTTAAAGTGCCATCCTGTCTGACACTGCAGTGCCACTCCTAGATGGGCCAGGTATTTGTGTCAGCCACTTGGGTCGCTTAGCTTAGTCACACAGCTACCTCATTGCACCTCTTTTTTTCTTTGCATCATGTGCTGTTTGGGGACTATTTTGTGAAGTGCCATCCTGTCTGACACTGCAGTGCCACTCCTAGATGGGCCAGGTGTTTGTGTCGGCCACTTGGGTCGCTTAGCTTAGCCATCCAGCGACCTTGGTGCACCTCTTTTTTTCTTTGCATCATGTGCTGTTTGGGGACTATTTTTTAAATCTGCCATCCTGTCTGACACGGTTAACAGAAATTTGGTTTGGTTCCGCATAGGAAAAATGTGGTAATGATGAACATAGATTAATACACAAATTGTAGAAAACTGTTCAGGGAATGACCAACGATACTAAGTTTAAATTTAAAGATTCTTAATGAAGACATCTAAATAATTATTTGAGTTGGTGGTGCTCCCAGAGTCAGTAATGGTTAAGCAAAGAGAAGAAAAAAGAAAGACTCTGTGTTGGGGCACGCTTAGAAATTTGAAATAAGTTTATTAAAACTTAACATTTAATTAATAACGAATAAAAGTAATGAGGAGTTTGATACAAAAAAATTGTTCAAGAACACAAAGTAAACATATATATTGACAGAAATCAGGATAAGCCTGATACAAAATTATGGGCACCTGTGGTGAAAAATATACTGAAAAACATAAAAAATTACAAAAAAATAATATTATTAAGGTGCCTGAGTTAATCAAAATTCAAAATTGGAGTAGAGGTAAATTATATGTACATATAATCACCGCAGTGATAATTGTAGGTAAGCACCTAGTCTAAAACCTCATGAGAATAGATGAGAGGCACAAAGGTTCATAATTGAAATGTCAAATGACTGGAACTGACAATGCAGTGCCACTCCTAGATGGGCCAGGTGTTTGTGTCGGCCACCTGGGTCGCTTAGCTTAGTCATCCAACGACCTTGGTGCAAATTTTAGGACTAAAAATAATATTGTGAGGTGTTCAGAATAGACTGGAAATGAGTGGAAATTATGGTTATTAAGGTTAATAATACTATGGGATCAAAATGACCCCCAAATTCTATGATTTAAGCTGTTTTTGAGGTTGTTTTGTAAAAAAACACCCGAATCCAAAACACACCCGAATCCGACAAAAAAATTTCGGTGAGGTTCTGCCAAAACGCGTCCGAATCCCAAACACGGCCACGGAACCGAATGCAATACCAAAACACAAAACCCGAAAAATGTCCGGTGCACATCACTAGTATATATATATATATATATATATATACACACACACCGTACTGGCTGTGGGGGTTAGGTGGGGGGTAGTGGCTTTGGGGACATTGACCGATTGGGGAGGGAAGGGGGGATACACTGGACTAACAGGGGGAGAGACATTGGGATGGTGGAGAGGGGAGACACTGGGTTAGGTGGGGGTTGGTTAGATGGGGAGGTAGTGGGCTGGGACAGGGGATGGTAGCACTTACCTGGGGTTGCTTGCCTGGCCCACTCACTGCAGCACTGCTATAAATGTCCTGAGTGCGAGTGGTCACTCAGCCCAGTAGTAGGTATTGGTTTCTGTGGGGTGTAGTACGGGTGACCGGCGGTCTCCTGACCGCCGGTCACCTTACCGACGCCGGGATCCCGGCAGCATACCGACGCCGGGATCCCGGCGGGGAAGGGCGAGTGCAGCAAGCCCCTTGCGGGCTCGCTGTGCTCGCCACGCTGCGGGCTCGGTGGCGACCTGCGGTCGCCACGGGTTCAATTCCCACTCTATGGGTGTCGTGGACACCCACAAGTGGAAATAGTCCCTGTTGGTCGGCATGCCGACCATCGGGATAGTGAGCCGTCGGGCTCATGGAGGAGGTCATGTGACTGTCGGTCAGCCGACCGGCGGTCACATGACTACCACCCGTTTCTGTGAAAGACACAAATAGAGGAGGGGATGTAGTTGCTTTATTGGCGGTTGGGATCCTGGCGGTCAGGATACTGATGCCGGAATCCCGATCGCTTACAATGTCGGCAACTGGAATGCCGCCACACAGGGGCTATTCCCACTCGTGGGTGTTCTGGACACCCATAGAGTGGGAATAGAACCTGTGGCGAGCGCAGCGAGCCCACAAGGGGCTCCTTTGAGCTTGCCCCCGCCAGCATTCTGGCGGCCAGGATCCTGTGCTCCTGTATACCAACCGTCGGCATTACAGCCCTAACATTACAACCTTGACCCTGGCACACAGCAGATAGGGTCCTGGGGTTGTGTGTGTGTGTGTGTGTGTGTGTGTACATAGGCGTCCCCACAGGTGTGTGTGCAGGTGTGGCCCCCCTGTCTCCCAGGTGTGTGTGTGTGTGTGTGTGTGTGTATGTATGTATGTATGTATGTATGTGTGTTTGTAGGTGTGGGGCCCCCAAGTGTGTGTGTGTGTGTGTGTGTGTATGTGCAAGTGTGGTCTCCCGACCCCGATGTGTGTAAAGGTTTGGCCTCCAGCTGTGTGTGTTCATGTGTGGCCCCCCATCCCACATGTCTATATGCTGGTGTGACCCCACAGGTGTGTAGTGTGCACATTCAGGTCAGTGCTTTCCTTGGTGAAGTAGAGCAGCCACAGCTCGTTCAGCTGCTCCTTGGAAGCTGCCATCCAACTATTGCTGCACCAAGCTCTGTCTCTGTGTCACGGCCCCTCCATGACGGGGAAGTGCTGTACTGCTGTGGCTGGTACCAGGGAAGGAGGTGCACACCTCTAGGAGCCGCGCAATGCCGGTAAGGCAGTGCCGACCCCCCTCCCTCTCCGTCTGCTGTATTGGCTCTGATGTCACCACTGCCTGTACTGCTTCCAGCACTCTGCTATGTACACACAGGCAGGGAGAGGAGCACTGTACTGCAGCAGTGTGACTGACTTGGTGTAGGGGAACCTTTGGCAGCCTGGGCCCCATAGCAACCGCAACCCATGCACCTATGGTAGTTACGCCATTGCTAACATAGAGTAGGCACTAGGCAGTTACCTGCTTTTACTGGAAACATGCAGCACAGCAGTCACTCAGTGTAATTAGCGCCAATGTCCGGCACCACACTTCAGTGAAGCAGCTCTAAGTAATACTACAGCTCCCAGCAGCCCTTGCTGCCAGGAGCTCCCGGCAGCAAGGGCTGCTGGGAGTTGTAGTTTTAGAGCTGCTTCACTGAAGTGCGGTGCCGGACATCGGTGCTAATTACACCGAGTGACTGCTGTGCTGCATGTCTCTGGTAAGAATAGGTAACTGCCTAGTCTATATAAGTCTACCCCATGGCCGCGGGTGGCACCTCCAGGCGGCGCCCCTCTTCTGCCAGTGCCCCTGGTGAGTGCCATCCTGGACAATGGGTAGATATGCCCTTGGCGCAGTAGTGCAATGACACAATGCACAGTGATCATGCGGCTGGGCTTCTGGACATGTTTACCTACTATTTGGAGATGACCTCTGTGGGATACAGGTAGAGATGTGTTCAGGTGGGTGAGGCACAGGGCATGGTATTTACTCTTGTCATCACAACCCCACAGTATAATAGTGCAATTTGTGGCATTACACCTAGGGACAGTGCTGAAATGAGACAAGCCACAGTGAAATGCATCATCATAGTCCTACCCTACCCACCAGTGAAGTAGGTGGGAGTTAGAAGTCTTGTCTACTCCCACGTGAGCCCAGAAAACTGCCCCATTATTCCTCATTTCATTAGTGTCGCAAACATTTGGGAAGTATAGGTAAGTATGAGTTTGTGTGTGTCAGGGCCGAGTGTTTTTGTGAATCCGTTAACCCTGGACCAATCAAAGGTGTAGGTGCTGTTGTATGATGAAAGCAGGGAGGACAAAGAAAATTCTGTTTCATATATATTATTAAAGGCAACAATTCCAGTCAGGAGTTAAATGACAATTATTAGTCACCATATATATACTGACGTATTGCAATGAATGGTATAATGATAAGCAGGAATAGTGTTAAAGATGCATTGAAGAAATGTTCATACAACTGACTTTAAACAGGCTTGTGAAGAATTGTCCAAATAAAGCAATGACTGGTGCCAAACTGTAAGGAGTGTTAACTGGATATTGTAGACATAAATGAATAACTGCAGAGACTTGTACTGAAGCTTAAAGGTTAAACTGGAAGGCTGTGAAGAATTGTCCTTGATTGCAGCAACAATGAAAATACAATACTGAATAGAATACTTGTAAATTGTGAAGAAGCACTGTGAAACTGCAGCAGACGATAATGGTGAAGAATGAGTTAAACCGAGAGCTGATTGAATGAGCACCTGAGTTAGTAGAATCTTCCAAAGGCTGTGTGATTGAAGCAGGCAGACAGGTTAACCTCTCACAAGACTCTGGAAATCCACTTGTTTGCCACTGGGAGAGCAATTGACTGACAGCACAGCAGGGAGCTGGTGGATCTGTTGCAGTGAAGGCTGCAGGCAGACCTCTGGGAGCGGAGGTGACCTGGACCTCTGGGAGCGGAGGCGACCTGGACCACTGGAATCACACAGAAAACCATGGAGAGAGCACAGAGCTAGGGTACAACCAGAAACTGCAGACGCCCATATCGACGACGTGAGTCCACAATCTCCTTAACCTCAAATTCCTCATCCTGCAAAGAGTGAACTTTAGGAGGTTTGGACAGGGCAGTACGAAACTTATTAAGATTCAAAGGTTTCAGCAATGATGTATGAAAGGCGTTAGGAATTTTCAAAGAAAGTGGCAACTTGACTTTGTATGACAGGATTGAGTACCTTTTCAATGGGAAATGGACCAATAAACTTGGGAGCAAACTTCTTAGAAGGAACTTTGAACTTAAGATTGCGAGTAGAACTAGCCTTATGTTTTCTATCTGTGAAAGATTTATAATGAGCTGAGGATTTAATCAACGATTTGTGCACACAACTTCAGATTCTAGACAAACGTTGAAGCACTTGATCTGCTGCTGGAACCTTTTGAGCTGGCAACGGATGGAACTCTGGCACACGAGGATGAAAACCAAAGTTAGTATAAAACGGTGTAGATTCTGAAGACGGATGAAAGAGATTATTATGAGTGAATTCTACCAATGGAAGGTAGTCAATCCAATCATCCTGTGAGGAAAATATGTATAACCGGAGAAAGGTTTCAATAGATTCATCGGCTCTACAGCAGGGCTGGCGCAATATGTCTGTGAACGATGTCATTCACAGACATATCAGGGGTACACACCACTGATGCTCCCACAATATATTAGCCATTCAATTGAACAGGTGTACCTAGCGTATGTACGTAGTGTATGTACCTAGCGTAGTACCACCCTCCTGTGAGAGTGGGTGGAGTGATACAGTGCTCTGTATGTAATCTGTTAGTAAAGAGAGTGGTCTAGTGACACAGCTCTGTGTGATTAGTCTTGTTAGAGTAAGTCAGGCAGAAGACCTAATTCATGTTTGTATGGAATTGCACAGCTGCAAGGAAGCGGCTGTGCAGTTCTGTGTAATTAAAAAGCAAATGCAGCAGGAGGCGTCTGAAGGAGACAGATGCCTCCTACATGCATTTGCGATATCCGAGTGTTGCATCTGAGGACGCAGCCTTGGATCGCCGGCACAACTATCAGCTGCGATTAGCGATGTTTTTAGGCACCAGTCAGCCTGAGTAGGCTTCAGCTTACCCAAGCTTGCCGTTGGATCCAGACACTCGAGTCCAGTAAGTCTGCATCCAACAGCACAGACTCTGGAGCCATCATGCCTTCAAAATGGGGCAACACATCCTCATTTTAAAGAATGGTGAAGGGTCCTGTCCCTCAAACGCCACAGTATGTCAATCATACTGTACTGACAGGGGGCTGCGAGCAATATCGCAAGACCTGTTCTACATATGCGCAGAACTGGTCTTGCATCTGCGTTGGTGTACAAATCTGAATTAGACACAGAGACAGAGAGCTTTGGTGATTCCTGTCAGTGAGAACAGAGGGCACATCTCTGCCAGGAGACCTAGAGAGTAAGGGACGAGTTCCTGAAGCCCAGTGAGCACACTAAATTCCTGAAGAGAGGGACAGTCACCCCAATTATGTTATGAGTGGGAAATACTACACAGAGTGGGGACAATGAGCCCATGTATGATGCAGGGAGAATCTACCATTTACTGTATGGAGAGAAGGAGTAAGAGACCCACATTATGAGTAATGATGGGGAATGCCACTGCATACAAAGCCCCCAGAAGCCAGTGAGGGGGATCAGTAATGTAGAGGCACCTTGGCTAAACTAATTATGATGTTGGATGCTCCATAATATAGACTAAGAGGAGATGTGGGCAAGATGTACAGTGCTAAAGGAAAAATGTTGAAAAACCCTGTTTTCAAGGTTCTTACCACATTTTCATATGTACTAACCTTGGGATCCCAGGATTCCGATGCGGAGGGTAACATATTGGCTTCTTTTTGCAGTCTTCCTGAGAGGGGTGAGATATAGATCCCTCCAGCAAACTCGATAAAAGTCTATGGGCTTTTCCTGAGAGGATCCAATCAGATCTCTCCCAGTACTCCCCGCGTCTGCCGCATCCCTCTGCACATTGGCAGAGGGCCTCAGGGGCAGAAACACGGAAGTCCCGGCTTCGCAAAGGGCAGCTCTTTTCGGAAGAACTGTCCTATGCTATACTAATCGCATATGTTAGTACATATGCGATTAGTATCATTGCGATGTTTGACGGAATATAGGCCCTCATTCCGAGTTGTTCACTCGCTAGCTGCTTTTAGCAGCATTGCACATGCTAGGCCGTCGCCCTCTGGGAGTGTATCTTAGCTTAGCAGAATAGCGAACGAAAGATTAGCAGAACTGCTACTAAATAATTTGTTGCAGTTTCTGAGTAGCTCCAGACCTACTCCTAGACTGCGATCACCTCAGTCCGTTTAGTTCCTGGTTTAACGTCACAAACACACCCTGCGTTCGGCCAGCCACTCCCCCGTTTCTCCAGCCACGCCTGTGTTTTTTAGCACACTCCCTGAAAATGGACAGTTTCCGCCCAGAAACACCCACTTCCTGTCAATCACACTACGATCACTCGAGCAATGAAAAGACGTTGCTCGAGCTTGTGTAAATCTATAAAGTTTTGTGTGAAAGTACTTAGCACATGCGAGCTGCGTACCATGCGCATGCGCATTTTTGCAGTTTTTTCACTTGATCGCTGCGCTGTGAAAATCGGCAACGAGCAATCAACTTGGAATGACCACCATAGTCTGCAGCTTTAGTACATCCTGTCTGAAGCCCTTAATGCCCAAAGGTGGGAAGAAGAGATGAGCGGGTTCGGTAACCTGAGAACCGAACCCACCCGAACTTCACCACCCGAGCCTGGATCCGAGTCAGGCTCGGGTTTTCCCGTCTGACTTGGAAACCAGAACGAGGCAAAATGTCAACATCCCGCAGTCGGATTCTCGCTGGGTTTGGATTCCATATAAGGAGCCACATGTCACTGCCATTTTCACTCTGGCATTGGAGAGTGTAGAGAGAGGACGTGTCTCCGTCCTCAGTGTCCTGCATCGGTTCAGTGGTTGTGTCTTGTGCTGCATCAGTCCAGTCAAAGTGGTTGTGTCCTCTTCTGCTATATGTCCAGTGCTGCTGTATAAGTCCAGTCCAGTGGTGCTGTGTTGTGCTGCATCAGTACAGTGGTGGTGTCTTGTGCTGCATCAGTCCAGTTACAGTGGTGGTGTCCTCTGCTGCCATATGTTCAGTGCTGCTGTATAAGTCCAGTCCAGTGGTGTTGTGTTGTGCTGCATCAGTTCAGTGGTGGCGTATTGTGCTGCATCAGTACATTCACAGTGGCCGTGTCCTCTGCTGCCATATGTCCAATGCTGCTGTATAAGTCCAGTCCATTGCAGTGGTGCTGTGTTGTCCTGCATCAGTACAGTGGTAGTGTCTTGTGCTACATCATTCCAGTCACAGTGGTGGTGTCCTCTGCTGCCATATGTACAGTGCTGCTGCATAAGTCCAGACCATTGCAGTGGTGCTGTGTTATCCTGCTTCAGTCCAGTGGTGGTGTCCCTGTGCTGCAGTATATGTCCAGTGGTACTGCCGTATATGTCCAGTGATACTGCTGTCTATGTCCATTGATACTGCCGTATATGTCTAGTGGTACTGCCATATAAATCCAGTGGTACTGCTGTATAATTCCAGCGATCCTGCTGTATAAGTCCAGTGGTACTGGTGTATAATTCCAGTGGGACTGGCGTATAAATCCAGTCCAGTGATACTGCCGTGTAACTCCAGTGGTACTGCCATATAATTCCAGTGATCCTGACGTTTAATTCCAGTGGTACTGGCGTATATTTCCAGTGATCCTGCCGTATAATTCCAGTGGTACTGGTGTATAAATCCAGTCCAGTGATACTGCCGTATATGTCCAGTGGTATTGCCGTATAAGTCCAGTGATCCTGCCGTATAATTCCAGTGGTACTGCCATATAAATCTAGTCCAGTTATACTGCCGTATATGTCCAGTGGTACTGCCGTATAATTCCAGTGATCCTGCCGTATAATTCCAGTGGTACTGGTCTATAAATCCAGTGATCCTGCTGTATAATTCCAAACGTACTGGTGTATAAGTCCAGTGATCCTGCTGTATAATTCCAGTGATACTGGCGTATAAGTCCAGTCCAGTGATACTGCCGTATATTTCCAGTTTTACTGCTGTATATGTCCAGTGGTACTGCCATATAAGTCCAGTGGTACTGATGTATATTTCAAGTGATCCTGCCGTATCATTTCAGTGGTACTGGCGTATAAGTCCAGTGATCCTGCCGTATAATTCCAGTGGTACTGGCGTATAAATCCAGTCCAGTGATACTGCCGTATATTTCCAGTTTTACTGCCGTATAAGTCCAGTGGTACTGCCTTATAATTCCAGTGATCCTGTCATATAATTCCAGTGGTACTGGCGTATAAATCCAATGATCCTGCCGTATAATTCCAGTGGTACTGGCGTATGTGTCCAGTTCAGTGATGCTGCCGTATATGTCCAGTGATCCTGCCATAAAATTCCAGTGGTACTGGTGTATAAATCGAGTCCATTGACACTGCCATATATGTCCAGTGGTACTGCCATATAAGTTCAGTGGTACTGCTGTATAATTCCAGTGATCCTGCCATATAATTCCAGTGGTACTGGCATATAAATCCAGTGATCCTGCCGTATAATTCCAGTGGTACTGGCGTATAAGTCCAGTTCAGTGATACTGCCGTATATGTCCAGTGGTACTGCCGTATAAGTCCAGTGGTACTGCCTTATAATTCCAGTGATCCTGCCACATAATTCCAGTGGTACTGTCGTATAAATCCAATGATCCTGACGTATAATTCCAGTGGTACTGGCATATAAATCCAGTTCAGTGATACTGCCGTATATGTCCAGTGATCCTGCCATATAATTCCAGTGGTACTGCCGTATAATTCCAGTGATCCTGCTGTATAATTCCAGTGGTACTGGCGTATAAATCCAGTCCAGTGATGCTACTGTATATGTCCAGTGGTACTGCCGTATAATTCAAGTGATCCTGCCGTATAATTTCAGTTTTACTGTCTTATAAATCCAGTGATCCTGCCGTATAATTCCAGTGGTACTGCTGTATAAATACAGTCCAGTGATACTGCCGTATATGTCCAGTGGTACTGCCGTATAAGTCCAGTGGTACTGCCTTATAATTCCAGTGATCCTGCCATATAATTCCAGTGGAACTGGTGTATAAATCCAATGATCCTGCCGTATAATTCCAGTGGTACTGGCGTATAAAACCAGTTCAGTGATACTGCCGTATATGTTCAGAGATCCTGCTATATAATTCCAGTGGTACTGTCGTATAAATCCATTCCATTGACACTGCCATATATGTACAGTGGTACTGCCTTTTAATTCCAGTGATCATGCCGTATAATTCCAGTGGTACTGGCGTATAAATCCAGTGATCCTGCCGTATAATTCCAGTGGTACTGGCATATAAATCCAGTCCAGTGATACTGCCGTATATGTCAAGTGGTACTGCCGTATAAATCCAGTGGTACTGCCTTATAATTCCAGTGATCCTGCCATATAACTCCAGTGGTACTGGTCTATAAATCCAGTGATCCTGCTGTATAATTCCAAACGTACTGGTGTATAAGTCCAGTGATCCTGCTGTATAATTCCAGTGATACTGTCGTATAAGTCCAGTCCAGTGATATTGCCGTGTAACTCCAGTGGTACTGCCATATAATTCCAGTGATCCTGCCGTTTAATTCCAGTGGTACTGGCGTATAATTCCAGGTGATCCTGCCGTATAATTCCAGTGGTACTGGTGTATAAATCCAGTCCAGTGATACTGCCGTATATGTCCAGTGGTATTGCCGTATAAGTCCAGTGATCCTGCCGTATAATTCCAGTGGTACTGCCATATAAATCTAGTCCAGTTATACTGCCGTATATGTCCAGTGGTACTGCCGTATATGTTCAGTGGTACTGCCGTATAATTCCAGTGATCCTGCCGTATAATTCCAGTGGTATTGGTCTATAAATCCAGTGATCCTGCTGTATAATTCCAAACGTACTGGTGTATAAGTCCAGTGATCCTGCTGTATAATTCCAGTGATACTGGCGTATAAGTCCAGTCCAGTGATACTGCTGTATATGTCCAGTGGTACTGCCATATAAGTCCAGTGGTACTGCTGTATATTTCAAGTGATCCTGCCGTATCATTTCAGTGATACTGGCGTATAAATCCAGTGATCCTGCCGTATAATTCCAGTGGTACTGGCGTATAAATCCAGTCCAGTGATACTGCCGTATATTTCCAATTTTACTGCCGTATAAGTCCAGTGGTACTGCCTTATAATTCCAGTGATCCTGTCATATAATTCCAGTGGTACTGGCGTATAAATCCAATGATCCTGCCGTATAATTCCAGTGGTACTGGCGTATGTGTCCAGTTCAGTGATACTGCCGTATATGTCCAGTGATCCTGCCATAAAATTCCAGTGGTACTGGTGTATAAATCGAGTCCATTGACACTGCCATATATGTCCAGTGGTACTGCCATATAAGTTCAGTGGTACTGCTGTATAATTCCAGTGATCCTGCCATACAATTCCAGTGGTACTGGCATATAAATCCAGTGATCCTGTCGTATAATTCCAGTGGTACTGGAGTATAAGTCCAGTTCAGTGATACTGCCGTATATGTCCAGTGGTACTGCCTTATAATTCCAGTGATCCTGCCACATAATTCCAGTGGTACTGGCGTATAAATCCAATGATCCTGACGTATAATTCCAGTGGTACTGGCATATAAATCCAGTTCAGTGATACTGCCGTATATGTCCAGTGATCCTGCCATATAATTCCAGTGGTACTGCCGTATAATTCCAGTGATCCTGCTGTATAATTCCAGTGGTACTGGCGTATAAATCCAGTCCAGTGATGCTACTGTATATGTCCAGTGGTACTGCCGTATAATTCAAGTGATCCTGCCGTATAATTTCAGTTTTACTGTCTTATAAATCCAGTGATCCTGCCGTATAATTCCAGTGGTACTGGCGTATAAATACAGTCCAGTGATACTGCCGTATATGTCCAGTGGTACTGCCGTATAAGTCCAGTGGTACTGCCTTATAATTCCAGTGATCCTGCCATATAATTCCAGTGGAACTGGCGTATAAATCCAATGATCCTGCCGTATAATTCCAGTGGTACTGGCGTATAAGTCCAGTTCAGTGATACTGCCGTATATGTTCAGTGATCCTGCTATATAATTCCAGTGGTACTGTCGTATAAATCCATTCCATTGACACTGCCATATATGTCCAGTGGTACTGCCTTATAATTCCAGTGATCATGCCGTATAATTCCAGTGGTACTGGCGTATAAATCCAGTGATCCTGCCGTATAATTCCAGTGGTACTGGCATATAAATCCAGTCCAGTGATACTGCCGTATATGTCAAGTGGTACTGCCGTATAAATCCAGTGGTACTGCCTTATAATTCCAGTGATCCTGCCATATAACTCCAGTGGTACTGGTCTATAAATCCAGTGATCCTGCTGTATAATTCCAAACATACTGGTGTATAAGTCCAGTGATCCTGCTGTATAATTCCAGTGATACTGTCGTATAAGTCCAGTCCAGTGATACTGCCGTGTAACTCCAGTGGTACTGCCATATAATTCCAGTGATCCTGCCGTTTAATTCCAGTGGTACTGGCGTATAATTCCAGTGATCCTGCCGTATAATTCCAGTGGTACTGGTGTATAAATCCAGTCCAGTGATACTGCCGTATATGTCCAGTGGTATTGCCGTATAAGTCCAGTGATCCTGCCGTATAATTCCAGTGGTACTGCCATATAAATCTAGTCCAGTTATACTGCCGTATATGTCCAGTGGTACTGCCGTATATGTTCAGTGGTACTGCCGTATAATTCCAGTGATCCTGCCGTATAATTCCAGTGGAATTGGTCTATAAATCCAGTGATCCTGCTGTATAATTCCAAACGTACTGGTGTATAAGTCCAGTGATCCTGCTGTATAAATCCAGTGATACTGGCGTATAAGTCCAGTCCAGTGATACTGCTGTATATGTCCAGTGGTACTGCCATATTAGTCCAGTGGTACTGCTGTATATTTCAAGTGATCCTGCCGTATCATTTCAGTGATACTGGCGTATAAATCCAGTGATCCTGCCGTATAATTCCAGTGGTACTGGCGTATAAATCCAGTCCAGTGATACTGCCGTATATTTCCAGTTTTACTGCCGTATAAGTCCAGTGGTACTGCCTTATAATTCCAGTGATCCTGTCATATAATTCCAGTGGTACTGGCGTATAAATCCAATGATCCTGCCGTATAATTCCAGTGGTACTGGCGTATGTGTCCAGTTCAGTGATACTGCCGTATATGTCCAGTGATCCTGCCATAAAATTCCAGTGATACTGGTGTATAAATCGAGTCCATTGACACTGCCATATATGTCCAGTGGTACTGCCATATAAGTCCAGTGGTACTGCTGTATAATTACAGTGATCCTGCCATATAATTCCAGTGGTACTGGCATATAAATCCAGTGATCCTGCCGTATAATTCCAGTGGTACTGGAGTATAAGTCCAGTTCAGTGATACTGCCGTATATGTCCAGTGGTACTGCCTTATAATTCCAGTGATCCTGCCACATAATTCCAGTGGTACTGGCGTATAAATCCAATGATCCTGACGTATAATTCCAGTGGTACTGGCGTATAAATCCAGTGATCCTGCCGTATAATTCCAGTGGTACTGGCATATAAATCCAGTCCAGTGATACTGCCGTATATGTCAAGTGGTACTGCCGTATAAATCCAGTGGTACTGCCTTATAATTCCAGTGATCCTGCCATATAACTCCAGTGGTACTGGTCTATAAATCCAGTGATCCTGCTGTATAATTCCAAACATACTGGTGTATAAGTCTAGTGATCCTGCTGTATAATTCCAGTGATACTGTCGTATAAGTCCAGTCCAGTGATACTGCCGTGTAACTCCAGTGGTACTGCCATATAATTCCAGTGATCCTGCCGTTTAATTCCAGTGGTACTGGCGTATAATTCCAGTGATCCTGCCGTATAATTCCAGTGGTACTGGTGTATAAATCCAGTCCAGTGATACTGCCGTATATGTCCAGTGGTATTGCCGTATAAGTCCAGTGATCCTGCCGTATAATTCCAGTGGTACTGCCATATAAATCTAGTCCAGTTATACTGCCGTATATGTCCAGTGGTACTGCCGTATATGTTCAGTGGTACTGCCGTATAATTCCAGTGATCCTGCCGTATAATTCCAGTGGTATTGGTCTATAAATCCAGTGATCCTGCTGTATAATTCCAAACGTACTGGTGTATAAGTCCAGTGATCCTGCTGTATAATTCCAGTGATACTGGCGTATAAGTCCAGTCCAGTGATACTGCTGTATATGTCCAGTGGTACTGCCATATTAGTCCAGTGGTACTGCTGTATATTTCAAGTGATCCTGCCGTATCATTTCAGTGATACTGGCGTATAAATCCAGTGATCCTGCCGTATAATTCCAGTGGTACTGGCGTATAAATCCAGTCCAGTGATACTGCCGTATATTTCCAGTTTTACTGCCGTATAAGTCCAGTGGTACTGCCTTATAATTCCAGTGATCCTGTCATATAATTCCAGTGGTACTGGCGTATAAATCCAATGATCCTGCCGTATAATTCCAGTGGTACTGGCGTATGTGTCCAGTTCAGTGATACTGCCGTATATGCCCAGTGATCCTGCCATAAAATTCCAGTGATACTGGTGTATAAATCGAGTCCATTGACACTGCCATATATGTCCAGTGGTACTGCCATATAAGTCCAGTGGTACTGCTGTATAATTACAGTGATCCTGCCATATAATTCCAGTGGTACTGGCATATAAATCCAGTGATCCTGCCGTATAATTCCAGTGGTACTGGAGTATAAATCCAGTTCAGTGATACTGCCGTATATGTCCAGTGGTACTGCCTTATAATTCCAGTGATCCTGCCACATAATTCCAGTGGTACTGGCGTATAAATCCAATGATCCTGACGTATAATTCCAGTGGTACTGGCATATAAATCCAGTTCAGTGATACTGCCGTATATGTCCAGTGATCCTGCCATATAATTCCAGTGGTACTGCCGTATAATTCCAGTGATCCTGCTGTATAATTCCAGTGGTACTGGCGTATAAATCCAGTCCAGTGATGCTACTGTATATGTCCAGTGGTACTGCCGTATAATTCAAGTGATCCTGCCGTATAATTTCAGTTTTACTGTCTTATAAATCCAGTGATCCTGCCGTATAATTCCAGTGGTACTGGCGTATAAATACAGTCCAGTGATACTGCCGTATATGTCCAGTGGTACTGCCGTATAAGTCCAGTGGTACTGCCTTATAATTCCAGTGATCCTGCCATATAATTCCAGTGGAACTGGCGTATAAATCCAATGATCCTGCCGTATAATTCCAGTGGTACTGGCGTATAAGTCCAGTTCAGTGATACTGCCGTATATGTTCAGTGATCCTGCTATATAATTCCAGTGGTACTGTCGTATAAATCCATTCCATTGACACTGCCATATATGTCCAGTGGTACTGCCTTATAATTCCAGTGATCATGCCGTATAATTCCAGTGGTACTGGCGTATAAATCCAGTGATCCTGCCGTATAATTCCAGTGGTACTGGCATATAAATCCAGTCCAGTGATACTGCCGTATATGTCAAGTGGTACTGCCGTATAAATCCAGTGGTACTGCCTTATAATTCCAGTGATCCTGCCATATAACTCCAGTGGTACTGGTCTATAAATCCAGTGATCCTGCTGTATAATTCCAAACGTACTGGTGTATAAGTCCAGTGATCCTGCTGTATAATTCCAGTGATACTGTCGTATAAGTCCAGTCCAGTGATACTGCCGTGTAACTCCAGTGGTACTGCCATATAATTCCAGTGACAGGCGGGACGCCGCAAACTGTCACACACCCCACCACGACTGATACTTACCTAGTTTCAGAGCCACATAGGTGACACCATACCTATGGTAAAGGTGCACCCTTGGGCATACCTGACATTCATCCCGCAAGGGACCTCTGAACATTAGGACTCCTAAGGACATAACACTGACACAGACATTGTGCCAGATTTACGGAGAGGCACATACTTTTACCCACCACTCTTATTATTAATTCTAGAAGTTTTGAGCAGGAGGGTACACTGAAAAGGGTGGTCTGCATGACACACCTGACAGTGGGAACATACCACCCTAATAAACATCATTATATTACGGTCATTTGTGAACACTATCATACATCAAATTGTTACATCACTTTCTTCCCATTTTCTTTCATCCCTTCTTTCTCCATCCCTTTCCATCTTCACCCTTTCTCTCACATTCCTTCTCTCCCACAAGTGCGCTGACCTCACCATTGCTTAACATTAGTACGGAGGTAGGACACCTCTAGGCCTAGCAGCACTAACCCCCCATCCCAGTGAGCGCAGTCTCTCTCCAATTATCTACGAATACTGCTGTATATGTCCAGTGGTACTGCCATATAAGTCCAGTGGTACTGCTGTATATTTCAAGCGATCCTGCCGTATCATTTCAGTGATACTGGCGTATAAGTCCAGTGATCCTGCCGTATAATTCCAGTGGTACTGGCGTATAAATCCAGTCCAGTGATACTGCCGTATATTTCCAGTTTTACTGCCGTATAAGTCCAGTGGTACTGCCTTATAATTCCAGTGATCCTGTCATATAATTCCAGTGGTACTGGCGTATAAATCCAATGATCCTGCCGTATAATTCCAGTTGTACTGGCGTATGTGTCCAGTTCAGTGATACTGCTGTATATGTCAAGTGGTACTGCCGTATAAATCCAGTGCTACTGCCTTATAATTCCAGTGATCCTGCCATATAACTCCAGTGGTACTGGTCTATAAATCCAGTCCAGTGATACTGCCGTATATGTCCAGTGGTATTGCCGTATAAGTCCAGTGGTGCTGCCGTATAATTCCAGTGGTACTGGCGTATAAGTCCAGTGATCCTGCCGTATAATTCCAGTGGTACTGCCATATAAATCTAGTCCAGTTATACTGCCGTATATGTCCAGTGGTACTGCCGTATAATTCCAGTGATCCTGCCGTATAATTCCAGTGGTACTGGTCTATAAATCCAGTGATCCTGCTGTATAATTCCAAACGTACTGGTGTATAAGTCCAGTGATCCTGCTGTATAATTCCAGTGATACTGGCATATAAGTCCAGTCCAGTGATACTGCTGTATATGTCCAGTGGTACTGCCATATAAGTCCAGTGGTACTGATGTATATTTCAAGTGATCCTGCCGTATCATTTCAGTGGTACTGGCGTATAAGTCCAGTGATCCTGCCGTATAATTCCAGTGGTACTGGCGTATAAATCCAGTCCAGTGATACTGCCGTATATTTCCAGTTTTACTGCCGTATAAGTCCAGTGGTACTGCCTTATAATTCCAGTGATCCTGTCATATAATTCCAGTGGTACTGGCGTATAAATCCAATGATCCTGCCGTATAATTCCAGTGGTACTGGCGTATGTGTCCAGTTCAGTGATGCTGCCGTATATGTCCAGTGATCCTGCCATAAAATTCCAGTGGTACTGGTGTATAAATCGAGTCCATTGACACTGCCATATATGTCCAGTGGTACTGCCATATAAGTTCAGTGGTACTGCTGTATAATTCCAGTGATCCTGCCATATAATTCCAGTGGTACTGGCATATAAATCCAGTGATCCTGCCGTATAATTCCAGTGGTACTGGCGTATAAGTCCAGTTCAGTGATACTGCCGTATATGTCCAGTGGTACTGCCGTATAAGTCCAGTGGTACTGCCTTATAATTCCAGTGATCCTGCCACATAATTCCAGTGGTACTGTCGTATAAATCCAATGATCCTGACGTATAATTCCAGTGGTACTGGCATATAAATCCAGTTCAGTGATACTGCCGTATATGTCCAGTGATCCTGCCATATAATTCCAGTGGTACTGCCGTATAATTCCAGTAATCCTGCTGTATAATTCCAGTGGTACTGGCGTATAAATCCAGTCCAGTGATGCTACTGTATATGTCCAGTGGTACTGCCGTATAATTCAAGTGATCCTGCCGTATAATTTCAGTTTTACTGTCTTATAAATCCAGTGATCCTGCCGTATAATTCCAGTGGTACTGCTGTATAAATACAGTCCAGTGATACTGCCGTATATGTCCAGTGGTACTGCCGTATAAGTCCAGTGGTACTGCCTTATAATTCCAGTGATCCTGCCATATAATTCCAGTGGAACTGGCGTATAAATCCAATGATCCTGCCGTATAATTCCAGTGGTACTGGCGTATAAAACCAGTTCAGTGATACTGCCGTATATGTTCAGAGATCCTGCTATATAATTCCAGTGGTACTGTCGTATAAATCCATTGCATTGACACTGCCATATATGTACAGTGGTACTGCCTTTTAATTCCAGTGATCATGCCGTATAATTCCAGTGGTACTGGCGTATAAATCCAGTGATCCTGCCGTATAATTCCAGTGGTACTGGCATATAAATCCAGTCCAGTGATACTGCCGTATATGTCAAGTGGTACTGCCGTATAAATCCAGTGGTACTGCCTTATAATTCCAGTGATCCTGCCATATAACTCCAGTGGTACTGGTCTATAAATCCAGTGATCCTGCTGTATAATTCCAAACGTACTGGTGTATAAGTCCAGTGATCCTGCTGTATAATTCCAGTGATACTGTCGTATAAGTCCAGTCCAGTGATACTGCCGTGTAACTCCAGTGGTACTGCCATATAATTCCAGTGATCCTGCCGTTTAATTCCAGTGGTACTGGCGTATAATTCCAGGTGATCCTGCCGTATAATTCCAGTGGTACTGGTGTATAAATCCAGTCCAGTGATACTGCCGTATATGTCCAGTGGTATTGCCGTATAAGTCCAGTGATCCTGCCGTATAATTCCAGTGGTACTGCCATATAAATCTAGTCCAGTTATACTGCCGTATATGTCCAGTGGTACTGCCGTATATGTTCAGTGGTACTGCCGTATAATTCCAGTGATCCTGCCGTATAATTCCAGTGGTATTGGTCTATAAATCCAGTGATCCTGCTGTATAATTCCAAACGTACTGGTGTATAAGTCCAGTGATCCTGCTGTATAATTCCAGTGATACTGGCGTATAAGTCCAGTCCAGTGATACTGCTGTATAAGTCCAGTGGTACTGCCATATAAGTCCAGTGGTACTGCTGTATATTTCAAGTGATCCTGCCGTATCATTTCAGTGATACTGGCGTATAAATCCAGTGATCCTGCCGTATAATTCCAGTGGTACTGGCGTATAAATCCAGTCCAGTGATACTGCCGTATATTTCCAATTTTACTGCCGTATAAGTCCAGTGGTACTGCCTTATAATTCCAGTGATCCTGTCATATAATTCCAGTGGTACTGGCGTATAAATCCAATGATCCTGCCGTATAATTCCAGTGGTACTGGCGTATGTGTCCAGTTCAGTGATACTGCCGTATATGTCCAGTGATCCTGCCATAAAATTCCAGTGGTACTGGTGTATAAATCGAGTCCATTGACACTGCCATATATGTCCAGTGGTACTGCCATATAAGTTCAGTGGTACTGCTGTATAATTCCAGTGATCCTGCCATACAATTCCAGTGGTACTGGCATATAAATCCAGTGATCCTGTCGTATAATTCCAGTGGTACTGGAGTATAAGTCCAGTTCAGTGATACTGCCGTATATGTCCAGTGGTACTGCCTTATAATTCCAGTGATCCTGCCACATAATTCCAGTGGTACTGGCGTATAAATCCAATGATCCTGACGTATAATTCCAGTGGTACTGGCATATAAATCCAGTTCAGTGATACTGCCGTATATGTCCAGTGATCCTGCCATATAATTCCAGTGGTACTGCCGTATAATTCCAGTGATCCTGCTGTATAATTCCAGTGGTACTGGCGTATAAATCCAGTCCAGTGATGCTACTGTATATGTCCAGTGGTACTGCCGTATAATTCAAGTGATCCTGCCGTATAATTTCAGTTTTACTGTCTTATAAATCCAGTGATCCTGCCGTATAATTCCAGTGGTACTGGCGTATAAATACAGTCCAGTGATACTGCCGTATATGTCCAGTGGTACTGCCGTATAAGTCCAGTGGTACTGCCTTATAATTCCAGTGATCCTGCCATATAATTCCAGTGGAACTGGCGTATAAATCCAATGATCCTGCCGTATAATTCCAGTGGTACTGGCGTATAAGTCCAGTTCAGTGATACTGCCGTATATGTTCAGTGATCCTGCTATATAATTCCAGTGGTACTGTCGTATAAATCCATTCCATTGACACTGCCATATATGTCCAGTGGTACTGCCTTATAATTCCAGTGATCATGCCGTATAATTCCAGTGGTACTGGCGTATAAATCCAGTGATCCTGCCGTATAATTCCAGTGGTACTGGCATATAAATCCAGTCCAGTGATACTGCCGTATATGTCAAGTGGTACTGCCGTATAAATCCAGTGGTACTGCCTTATAATTCCAGTGATCCTGCCATATAACTCCAGTGGTACTGGTCTATAAATCCAGTGATCCTGCTGTATAATTCCAAACATACTGGTGTATAAGTCCAGTGATCCTGCTGTATAATTCCAGTGATACTGTCGTATAAGTCCAGTCCAGTGATACTGCCGTGTAACTCCAGTGGTACTGCCATATAATTCCAGTGATCCTGCCGTTTAATTCCAGTGGTACTGGCGTATAATTCCAGTGATCCTGCCGTATAATTCCAGTGGTACTGGTGTATAAATCCAGTCCAGTGATACTGCCGTATATGTCCAGTGGTATTGCCGTATAAGTCCAGTGATCCTGCCGTATAATTCCAGTGGTACTGCCATATAAATCTAGTCCAGTTATACTGCCGTATATGTCCAGTGGTACTGCCGTATATGTTCAGTGGTACTGCCGTATAATTCCAGTGATCCTGCCGTATAATTCCAGTGGTATTGGTCTATAAATCCAGTGATCCTGCTGTATAATTCCAAACGTACTGGTGTATAAGTCCAGTGATCCTGCTGTATAATTCCAGTGATACTGGCGTATAAGTCCAGTCCAGTGATACTGCTGTATATGTCCAGTGGTACTGCCATATTAGTCCAGTGGTACTGCTGTATATTTCAAGTGATCCTGCCGTATCATTTCAGTGATACTGGCGTATAAATCCAGTGATCCTGCCGTATAATTCCAGTGGTACTGGCGTATAAATCCAGTCCAGTGATACTGCCATATATGTCCAGTGGTACTGCCATATAAGTCCAGTGGTACTGCTGTATAATTACAGTGATCCTGCCATATAATTCCAGTGGTACTGGCATATAAATCCAGTGATCCTGCCGTATAATTCCAGTGGTACTGGAGTATAAATCCAGTTCAGTGATACTGCCGTATATGTCCAGTGGTACTGCCTTATAATTCCAGTGATCCTGCCACATAATTCCAGTGGTACTGGCGTATAAATCCAATGATCCTGACGTATAATTCCAGTGGTACTGGCATATAAATCCAGTTCAGTGATACTGCCGTATATGTCCAGTGATCCTGCCATATAATTCCAGTGGTACTGCCGTATAATTCCAGTGATCCTGCTGTATAATTCCAGTGGTACTGGCGTATAAATCCAGTCCAGTGATGCTACTGTATATGTCCAGTGGTACTGCCGTATAATTCAAGTGATCCTGCCGTATAATTTCAGTTTTACTGTCTTATAAATCCAGTGATCCTGCCGTATAATTCCAGTGGTACTGGCGTATAAATACAGTCCAGTGATACTGCCGTATATGTCCAGTGGTACTGCCGTATAAGTCCAGTGGTACTGCCTTATAATTCCAGTGATCCTGCCATATAATTCCAGTGGAACTGGCGTATAAATCCAATGATCCTGCCGTATAATTCCAGTGGTACTGGCGTATAAGTCCAGTTCAGTGATACTGCCGTATATGTTCAGTGATCCTGCTATATAATTCCAGTGGTACTGTCGTATAAATCCATTCCATTGACACTGCCATATATGTCCAGTGGTACTGCCTTATAATTCCAGTGATCATGCCGTATAATTCCAGTGGTACTGGCGTATAAATCCAGTGATCCTGCCGTATAATTCCAGTGGTACTGGCATATAAATCCAGTCCAGTGATACTGCCGTATATGTCAAGTGGTACTGCCGTATAAATCCAGTGGTACTGCCTTATAATTCCAGTGATCCTGCCATATAACTCCAGTGGTACTGGTCTATAAATCCAGTGATCCTGCTGTATAATTCCAAACGTACTGGTGTATAAGTCCAGTGATCCTGCTGTATAATTCCAGTGATACTGTCGTATAAGTCCAGTCCAGTGATACTGCCGTGTAACTCCAGTGGTACTGCCATATAATTCCAGTGACAGGCGGGACGCCGCAAACTGTCACACACCCCACCACGACTGATACTTACCTAGTTTCAGAGCCACATAGGTGACACCATACCTATGGTAAAGGTGCACCCTTGGGCATACCTGACATTCATCCCGCAAGGGACCTCTGAACATTAGGACTCCTAAGGACATAACACTGACACAGACATTGTGCCAGATTTACGGAGAGGCACATACTTTTACCCACCACTCTTATTATTAATTCTAGAAGTTTTGAGCAGGAGGGTACACTGAAAAGGGTGGTCTGCATGACACACCTGACAGTGGGAACATACCACCCTAATAAACATCATTATATTACGGTCATTTGTGAACACTATCATACATCAAATTGTTACATCACTTTCTTCCCATTTTCTTTCATCCCTTCTTTCTCCATCCCTTTCCATCTTCACCCTTTCTCTCACATTCCTTCTCTCCCACAAGTGCGCTGACCTCACCATTGCTTAACATTAGTACGGAGGTAGGACACCTCTAGGCCTAGCAGCACTAACCCCCCATCCCAGTGAGCGCAGTCTCTCTCCAATTATCTACGAATACTGCTGTATATGTCCAGTGGTACTGCCATATAAGTCCAGTGGTACTGCTGTATATTTCAAGTGATCCTGCCGTATCATTTCAGTGATACTGGCGTATAAGTCCAGTGATCCTGCCGTATAATTCCAGTGGTACTGGCGTATAAATCCAGTCCAGTGATACTGCCGTATATTTCCAGTTTTACTGCCGTATAAGTCCAGTGGTACTGCCTTATAATTCCAGTGATCCTGTCATATAATTCCAGTGGTACTGGCGTATAAATCCAATGATCCTGCCGTATAATTCCAGTTGTACTGGCGTATGTGTCCAGTTCAGTGATACTGCTGTATATGTCAAGTGGTACTGCCGTATAAATCCAGTGCTACTGCCTTATAATTCCAGTGATCCTGCCATATAACTCCAGTGGTACTGGTCTATAAATCCAGTCCAGTGATACTGCCGTATATGTCCAGTGGTATTGCCGTATAAGTCCAGTGGTGCTGCCGTATAATTCCAGTGGTACTGGCGTATAAGTCCAGTGATCCTGCCGTATAATTCCAGTGGTACTGCCATATAAATCTAGTCCAGTTATACTGCCGTATATGACCAGTGGTACTGCCGTATATGTTCAGTGGTACTGCCGTATAATTCCAGTGATCCTGCCGTATAATTCCAGTGGTACTGGTCTATAAATCCAGTGATTCTGCTGTATAATTCCAAACGTAGTGGTGTTTAAGTCCAGTGATCCTGCTGTATAATTCCAGTAGTACTGGCGTATAAGTCCAGTCCAGTGATACTGCTGTATATGTCCAGTGGTACTGCCATATAAGTCCAGTGTTACTGCTGTATATTTCAAGTGATCCTGCAGTATAATTTCAGTGGTACTGGCATATAAATCCAGTGAACCTGCCATATAATTCCAGTGGTACTGGTGTATAAATCCAGTCCATTGACACTGCCATATATGTCCAGTGGGGTACTGCCATATAAGTCCAGTGGTACTGCCATATAATTCTAGTGATCCTGCCATATAATTCCAGTGGTACTGGCATATAAATCCAGTGATACTGCCGTATAATTCCAGTAGTACTGCCGTATAAGTCCAGTCCAATGGTGCTGCCATATAAATTCAGTGGTGCTGTCCTGTGCTGTATATTACTTACTCCAAATAAAGGGGTTATTAATAATTAATCCAAATAATTTTTACAGGGTTTACTCTGTGTGGTGTAAAGGTACGCTCTCCTGTACCGCATATTGTTATATAACTCCAGAAAAATAATGGAGAACAAAACTTTGGAGGATAAAATAGGGAAAGATCAAGAACCACTGCATCCTATTGCTGAAGCTGCTGCCACTAGTCATGACACAGACCATGAAATCCCATCTACGTCATCTGCCAAAGCTGATGCCAATGTGATATTAGAGGGTATGTAAAATCCAAAAAGCCAAAGTTCAGTGAAAAGACCCAAAAAAGAAATTTAAATGGTCTGAGGAGAAACGTAAACTTGCCAATATGCCATTTACAACACAGAGTGGCAAGGAATGGCTAAGGCACTGGCCTATGTTCATGACTAGTGGTTCAGCTTCACATGACAATGGAAGCCCTCATCCTCCGTTCCGTTCTAAGATGGTATTACAAATCCCCAAGGAGAGTCCAAGTGTGTCAGCGGTTGCGATGCCTGACCTTCCCAACACTGGACATGAAGGGGTGGCTCCTTCCACCATTTGCACGCCCTCAGCAAGTGCTGGAAGGAGCACCCACAGTCCAGTTTCTGATATTCAAATTGAAGATGTCACTGTTGAAGTACACCAGGATGAGGCTATGGGTGTGGCTGGCGCTGAGGAGGAAGTTGACAATGAGGATTCTGATGGTGAGGTGGTTTGTTTAAATCAGCACCGGGGGAGACACCTGTTGTCCATGGATTGAATAAGCCCATTATGATGCCTGGGCAAAATAACAAAAAACCAACCTCTTCGGTGTGGAATTACGTCTCCACAAATCCGGACAACAGCTGTCAAGCCGTGTGCTGCCTCTGTCAATCTGTAATAAGTAGGGGTAAGGACGTTAACCACCTAGGAACATCCTCCATTATACGTCACCTGCAGCGCATTCATCAGAAGTCAGCGTCAAGTTGTGAAACTTTGGGTAAGAGTGTAAGCAGTCCAGTGACACCTAAATCCCTTCTTCTTCTTGAACCCAAGCTCCTCCAAGCCACACCACCAACTCCCTCTATGTCAACTTCCTCCTCAGTCAGGAACGTCAGTAGTTCTGCAGGCCATGTCACTATCAAGACTGAGGAGTCCTCTCCTAACCGGGATTACCTTGAGTGATACGTCTACTGCTGCTGCTGTTGCTGCCGCTGCTGTTGTTGCTGCTGGGAGTCGATTGTCATCCCAGAGGGGAAGTCCGAAGACCACTTGTACTACTTCAACTAAGCAATTGACTGTCCAACAATCCTTTGTGAGGAAGATGAAATATGACAGCAGTCATCCTTTTGCAAAACGGATAACTGAGGACTTGACAGCTATGTTGGTGTTAGACGTGCATACGATATCCGCCATTAGTTCAGTGGGACTTAGAGAATTGTTTGAGGTAGTGTGTCCCCGGTATCAAATCCCATCTAGGTTCCACTTCACTAGGCAGGCGTTACCGAGACTGTACAGAGATGTCAGAAAAAGTGTCCTCAGTGTCCTAAAATATGCAGTTGTACTTAACCAAGGACATGTGGACAAGTGGAACAGGGCAGACTAAGGACTATATGACTGTGACAGCCCACTGGACAGATGTATTGCCTCCCACAGCAACAACAGTAGCAGCAGCAGTAGCAGCATCTTGCAAACGCCAACTCGTTCCTAGGCAGGCCACGCTATGTATCACCACTTTCCGTAAGAGAGCCCACCGCTGACAATCTCTTACGGAAACTGAGGGACATCATCGCACAATGGCTTACCCCAATTAGCCTCCTGGGGATTTGTGATATCAAACAATGCAAACAATATTGTGCGTGCATTACATCTGGGCAAATTCCAGCAAGTCCCATGTTTTGCACCTACAATTAATTTGGTGGTGCAGAATTTTTTGAAAAATTACAGGGGTGTGCAGCAGATGCTGTCGGTGGCCCCAAAAAATTGCGAGCCACGTTCGACATTTAGCCACCACGTGCCAAAGACTGGAGCGCCATCAAACACTCCTGAACCTGCCCTGTCATCACCTGAAGCACGAGGTGGAATACAACACTCTATATGCTTCAGAGGATAGAGGAGCATCAAAATGCCATTCAAGCCTATACATCCACCTACGATATAGGCAAAGAAGGGGAATGCACCTGACTAAAGTGCAGTGGAGAATGATTTCCGTCCTGTGCAAGGTTCTCCAACCCTTCGAACTTGCCACATGTGAAGTCAGTTCAGACACTGCCAGCTTGAGTCAGGTGATTCCCGTCAATAGGCTTTTGCAGAAGCAGCTAGAGAAATTGAAGAAGGAGCTAAGACGGAGCGATTCCACAAAGTATGTGGGACTTGTGGATGGAGCCCTTCATTCGCTTTGCCAGGATTCAAGGGTAGTCAATCTGTTGAAATCAGAGCACTACATTTTGGCCACCGTGCTCGATCCTACGTTGTATCTCTCTTTCCGGAAGACACAAGTCTGCAGAGGTTCAAAGACCTGCTGGTAAGAAAATTGTCAAGTCAAGCGGAACCTGACATGTCAACAGCTCCTCCTTCATTTTCTCCCGCAACTGGGGCTGTAAGGAAAATAATAAGATTTCCTAGCCCACCCGCTTTCGGTGATGCAGGGCAGTCAGGAGTGAGTGCTGACATCTGCTCCGGACTGAAGGACCTGCCAATGATTACTGACATGTCTACTGTCAGTGCATATGATTCTGTCACCATTGAAAGAATCAACAGCATCCAAGTAGGCATGTCAGACATTCCATCCATATACTGGCAGGAAAAAGAGGCAATTTGGAGGCCCTTGCACAAACTTACTTTATTTTACCTAAAGTGCCCCCTTCCAGTGTGTACTCCGAAAGAGTGTTTAGTGCAGCCGGTAACCTTGTCAGTGATCGTCGTAGATGATGTTCATCAAAATGAATTATAAATTCCTCCAGGAAGACCTTTACCAGCAATTGTCTACAGAAAGTACACAGGGACCTGTGATGGTGGGTGGGAGGGCCCAAGTACAATTCCATCTTGCACCACTTTTTCTTCTTTGCATTATATGCTGTTTGGGGACTAGTTTTTTAAAGTTTTTTTAAAGTGCCATCCTGTCTGACACTGCCGTACAACTCCAGGGGTACTGCCGTATAAGTCCAGGGGTACTGCGGTATAAGTCCAGTCCAGTGGTGCTGTCTTGTGCTGCATCAGTCCAGTGGTGGTGTCTCGTGCTGCCATAAGTCCAGTGGTGGTGTCATATGCTGTATATTATTTACTCCAAATGAAAGGCTTTTATACATTACTTATATTATTATTTTCCAAATAATGTTTACAGGGTTTGCCCTGTGTGGTGTAGGGGCACGCTCACCTGTGCTGCATATTTTTATAAAAGCTCCAAATAATATTATTATCCAAATTCATTTTATAGGCTTTGCCATGTGTGTGTGTGGTTTAGGGGTACGCCACCAATATTGTGCGTGTATTAAATCTGGGCAAATTCCAGCACGTCCCATGTTGTTTGTGCCGCACACTTGTGTCGCTTAGTTAATCATACAGCTACCTCATTGCACCTCTTTTTCTTCTTTGCATGATATGCTGTTTGGGGACTAGTTTTTTTATGTGCCATCCTGTCTGAAACTGCAGTGCCACTCCTAGATGGGACAGGTGTTTGTGCCGCACACTTGTGTCGCTTAGCTTAGTCAAACAGCTACCTCCTTGCACCTCTTTTACGTCTTTGCATAATGTGCTGTTTGGGGCCTATTTTTTAAATCTGCCATCCTGTCTCCCACTGCAGTGCCACTCCTAGATGGGCCAGGTATTTGTGTGGCACACTTGTGTTGCTTAGCTTAGTCATACAGCTACCTTGGTGCAACTTTTAGGCCTAAAAACAATATTGTGAGGTGTGAGGTGTTCAGAATAGACTGGAAATGAGTGGAAATGAATGTTATTGAGGTTATTAATACCGTAGGATCAAAATTACCCCCAGATTCTATGATTTTAGCTGTTTTTATGTTTTTTTTTAAAAATCATCCAGATCCAAAACCAAAACACGAAAGGGTGGTTTTGGCAAAACCAATCCAGATCCAAAACACGAGGATGAAACCAGAACCAAAACCAAAACACAAAACACGAAAAGTGCCCGCCGCACATCTATCTGTTAGGATCTCCTGCTCTGTGCTGCCACGTCGCCATGGCAACCGGGAGGCAAGTGTTAGCGAAGTAACCTGAGCGCAGCTGATACTCCGGTCCGGGTTTTTACTGTGTAGTGCATGGGTCTTCATCCTGTGGCCCTCCAGCTGCTGTGAAACTACACATCCCAGCATGCCCTGCCACAGTTTTGCTATTAAGGTATGCTAAAACTGAGGCAGGGCATGCTGGGATGTGTAGTTCCACAGCAGCTGGAGGGTCGCAGGTTGAAGACCCATGGTGTAGTGGTTACAGGCTCTGTGCACGGCAGGGAATCCGGCGCTGGTTTTGTGCTCACAGTCTGTGAGGTCTGAGTGGGGCGTGGACAGCACCTGCTATATAAACCATCCTCTCAGGCTAGGCAAATGCTGCTGAATCTTTGTTTGTTAGTCAGTTCCAGAGAGTTAGCTAGTACTGTGTGACTTTGTATTTACTTGTTGCTTACTGCGAATAGGCCTTGGGATTCGGTACTTCATTCTGCCAATCCGGACCTAGCAGTAAGACTGGAGTCAGTTGTTTGACCTGCTGGGGTTCTTTTGCTATTCTGTGAACCCAGCAGGTTTGCGGCTGTACTCTCAGACCTGCTTGCTTAATCCTCCCTCACTGTGCAGGGCGTCCAGGTGTCAGTTTAGTGGCAGTAAGCTGAACCTGTGCCCTGCAAGTGGGGGTTAGGATTGTGGATACTCTCCTTGTGTCTATATTTCTATCTCTGACCAAGGAGTTTATTCCCACACCCGTTGGTAACCCTTTGGGGTTTTTTCTGTTGCTCTTAGCAACATCATTTCAGGTGCTCCACATGTTAAATCACTACACCTCGCTTCATTGTCCGCTCTATTCCATCTGAGAATTCCTGACACTAGGGAGACACCCAATTCCTGAGCCTTTGGGCTTCTCCGTTCACTTTGTGTTTGTTAGTTATTCCATCACCTCCTGTGTATGTTATGTTATACTGTCTGTGAGTTCGTTTGCTTTGCTTCCCTCTCTGTTCATACACCGGTATACTCCTGTAAGCACTGGTGTGCGTAACATATTCAGCAGCCCTACTCCTGTTGAAATTTTGTGGGAATATGGAGCATACCCCTCAAAATACTTTGCAACAGGTGGTCGATCAGGTGCAGGTCCTGACTCGACAATTTAATGAGATGTCCATTAAAATGAACACCCCGCAGGCCGCTAGCAGAGCTCCCGCAGCAGCAGCAGCGGCAAGTTCAGGGGTTAAGGAGCCGAAAGTAAATCTCCCGGATCGTTTTTCTGGAGATCGCTCGCAGTTCTTTTGTTTCAAGGAGAGCTGTAAGCTATATTTCAGGCTTAGGCCCCAGTCTTCTGGGTCGGAGATTCAGCGGGTGGGCATGGTGATTTCCTTGCTACAAGGAGACCCACAGGTCGGGGCATATGGGTTACAGCCTGACTGTCCGTCGCTTAAAAGTGTTGATGCTTTTTTTACGGCACTGGGCATTTTGTATGATGACCCTGACAAGATGGCTTCAGCCGAGGCTCAGATTACGGTCCTTAAGCAAGGGCGACGGCCAGCTGAGGTTAATAGTACGGAGTTTCGGAGGTTGGCTCATGATACCCAGTGGAATGACCCAGCCCTGAGAAACCAGTACCAAAGGGGCCTTTCTGACCAGATAAAGGACCAACTGGTACAATATCCCTCGCCTGATAGCTTAGATCAGCTCATGCAGTTATCCATCCGGGTGGATAGACGGCTGAGAGAGCGTAGGCTTGAAAGGGAGACCGCAGTTTCCTTTTTTCCCAAGGGAACCTCAGACTCTGAGGAATATTCCGAGGAGCCTATGCAGATTGGGGCTACCCGCCTCTCCTCGCGTGAGAAGACGCGGAGGAGACAGCAGGGTTTGTGTTTGTACTGTCGGAATAAAGGTCATGTTGTAGTATCATGCCCAGAAAAAACGGAAAACTTCAGGGCCTGAGGGTGATGGGAAATATCCTGTCAGGCCAGAAGTCAGAATTTCCCAAAAAGACTTTTCTCATTCTGGTGACTTTGGAGATCCTCGGTCAAAGTGTCAAGACTGAGGCCTTTGTTGACAGTGGAGCCGATGGGGTTTTCATGGACCGTCAATTCGCCCTGGAACACTCTGTTCCCTCAGTAACTTTGGCTTCAGAGATTGAGATATGTGGGTTAAACGGGGAACCATTGTCTCAGGGTAAAATTACCTCCTGCACCAGCCAAATTCCTTTGTTTATTGGAGCCACACACTCTGAAAAATTGTCTTTTTATGTGACTGTCTGTTCTTTTGCCCCATTGGTTTTGGGGTTACCCTGGTTAAGGGCCCATAACCCTCAATTTGACTGGGTCTCTTGGGAGATTCTTAGTTGGGGTAGTGATTGTTTCAGGAGTTGCTTGAGCCTTCCAGTCAGGCTCTCGCAGCTAAGTTTGCCAGGATTGCCAGGATGTTATGCAGATTTTGCGGATGTGTTCTCCAAAAAAGTTGCGGAGGTACTACCTCCCCATCGACCCTATGACTGTGCCATTGATTTGTTGCCGGATGCTAAGCTTCCCAAGAGCAGGTTGTACTCCCTGTCATGTCCTGATACTCAGGCTATGGCAGAGTACATTCAGGAGAACTTGGCTAAGGGATTTATCAGACCCTCACAGTCCCCAGTTGGGTCGGGGTTCTTCTTCGTGGGTAAAAAGGACGGTTCGTTGCGACCCTGCATCGACTTCAGGGAATTGAACCGTATCACGATTAAAAACTCGTACCCACTGCCTCTCATTTCGGTTTTGTTTGACCAGCTTCGTACTGCCACCATTTTTTCTAAGATTGACCTATGCGGTGCTTACAATCTAATCCAAATAAGAGAGGGGGATGAATGGAAGACTGCCTTTAATACCCACTCAGGGCATTATGAATATTTGGTGATGCCTTTTGGGCTCTCTAATGCCCCGGCAGTCTTCCAGGAATTCATGAACGATGTGCTCAGGGAATATTTGGATAGATTCTTAGTTGTTTATCTAGATGACATCCTAATCTTCTCTCATTCCCTGGAGGAACATCGGAAGCATGTACGCTTAGTCCTCCAGAAACTCAGAGACCACCAGCTTGGGGCGAAGCTGGAGAAGTGCGAGTTTGAAGTCCAGCAAATCGCATTTCTAGGGTATATTATCTCCTCAGAAGGTTTCCAAATGGAGGGTTCTAAGGTACAGGCAGTCCTGGATTGGGTGCAGCCCACTAGTTTGAAGGCGCTTCAGCGTTTTCTGGGCTTTGCGAATTTTTATAGACGGTTTATCGCTGGATTTTCGTCTATAGTGGCCCCCTTGGTGGCACTCACTAAGAAAGGGGCGGATGTTGCTCACTGGTCTTGTGAGGCCAAAGCGGCCTTTGCCCGTCTCAAAAGGGCATTTGTCTCGGCCAAGGTGCTGCGACACCCAGATCCAGAGCGTCCTTTTGTGGTAGAAGTGGATGCCTCTGAGATAGGTATTGGGGCAGTGCTCTCTCAGATGGGGGTGTCTGATAATCGCCTTCATCCCTGTGCTTACTTTTCCCGTAAATTTTCGTCTGCCGAGATGAATTATGATGTGGGTAACCGGGAATTGTTGGCTATAAAGGATGCACTCGGGGAATGGAGACACTGGCTTGAGGGGGCTAAGTTTGTGGTCTCAATTCTCACCGACCATAAGAATCTGGCATATTTAGAGTCAGCGAAGCGGCTCAATGCCAGGCAGGCACGATGGGCTTTGTTTTTTGCTCGCTTTAATTTTTTGATAACATATCGCCCTGGGTCAAAAAACATCAAGGCTGATGCGCTCTCGCAGAGTTTTGCTCCAGTTCAAGAGACCACCGAGGAGCCATTGCCCATTGTGTCCCCATCATGTATTAAAGTGGGCATTACCCAGGACCTCTTGTCATTAGTACTTAGAGCACAGGAGCAGGCTCCTCCAGACCTTCCGGTAGGTCTCTTGTTTGTGCCTCCTAGGTTAAGACAGCGAGTGTTCCTGGAATTCCATGCCAAGAGGTCGGCAGGGCATCCGGGTATTGCCAGAACTCCGGAGTTGCTGTCTAGGGCGGTGTGGTGGCCCTCGGTGGCTAGGGATGTGGATCAGTGGGTTCGGGCATGTGACGTTTGTGCCCGAAATAAAACTCCTAGAGGGGTTCCTGTTGGCCCAATACATCCACTCTCTATTCCGTCTAAGCCATGGACCCACATTTCCATGGATTTTAGTGGTGGACTTGCCCAAATCCTCGGGGATGACAGCCATTTGGGTTGTCGTTGACAGGTTTTCGAAGATGGCGCATTTTGTTCTACTGGCTGGGTTGCCATCGGCCAGACGCCTGTCTGAGTTATTTATGCAGCATGTTGTGCGCCTCCACGGGTTGCCACTTGATGTGGTCTCTGACCGCGGATCCCAGTTTGTGGCCAAATTCTGAAGGGCATTTTGTTCTGATCTCCAGATTTCTGTGAGCTTGTCGTCAGGCTACCATCCACAGTCCAATGGGCAGACTGAGAGGGTGAACCAGTCCTTGGAGCAGTTCCTCAGGTGTTATGTCTCCAAGTGTCATACTGACTGGGTTGCTCATCTGTCCATGGCGGAGTTTGCCTATAACAACGCGGCTCACTCTGCTACAGGGATCTCTCCCTTCCTTTGTGTGTATGGGCATCATCTTAAGGCCAATCTTTTGACCCCCTGGATTCCACGCCTGGTGGTTCCTCTGTTATTTTGGTCCTTAGGGGTATTTGGAGGAAAGTGAAGAAAGCCCTTGTGTCTGTGTCATTAGTGACCAAAAGGGTTTTTGATAAGCGGAGAAGACCCTGCAGCTTCAAATTAGGAGACTTCGTCTGGTTGTCCACCAAGAATTTGAAGTTGAGACAGCCATCTCATAAGTTAGGCCCCCGGTTCATCGGCCCTTATAAGATCACCAGGGTTATCAATCCGGTGGCATTTCAGTTGGATCTGCCCCGATCATTGGGTATCAATAAAACATTTCATTGTTCCCTTTTAAAACTGGCGGTTAGTAATCCTTCTTCCAGTGGAAGACCTTCTCCTCTTCTGATATGGGGTCAGAGGGAGTTTGTGGTTGAAAGGGTTCTTGACTCGAAGATGGTTCGGGGTCGGCTGTCATTTTTGGTGCACTGGAAGGGGTATGGCCCGGAGGAGCGGTCGTGGGTGCGCAGTTGTGATCTTCATGCCCCCAGACTGATACGCTCTTTCTTCTCGCAGTTCCCCGATAAACCCGGTGGTAGGGGTTCTTTGACCCCTCGTCAGAGGGGGGGTACTGTTAGGATCTCCTGCTCTGTGCTGCCACGTCGCCATGGCAACCGGGAGGCAAGTGTTAGCGAAGTAACCTGAGCGCAGCTGATACTCCGGTCCGGGTTTTTACTGTGTAGTGGTTACAGGCTCAGTGCACGGCAGGGAATCCGGCGCTGGTTTTGTGCTCACAGTCTGTGAGGTCTGAGTGGGGCGTGGACAGCACCTGCTATATAAACCATCCTCTCAGGCTAGGCAAATGCTGCTGAATCTTTGTTTGTTAGTCAGTTACAGAGAGTTAGCTAGTACTGTGTGACTTTGTATTTACTTGTTGCTTACTGCGAATAGGCCTTGGGATTCGGTACTTCATTCTGCCAATCCGGACCTAGCAGTAAGACTGGAGTCAGTTGTTTGACCTGCTGGGGTTCTTTTGCTATTCTGTGAACCCAGCAGGTTTGCGGCTGTACTCTCAGACCTGCTTGCTTAATCCTCCCTCACTGTGCAGGGCGTCCAGGTGTCAGTTTAGTGGCAGTAAGCTGAACCTGTGCCCTGCAAGTGGGGGTTAGGATTGTGGATACTCTCCTTGTGTCTATATTTCTATCTCTGACCAAGGAGTTTATTCCCACACCCGTTGGTAACCCTTTGGGGTTTTTTCTGTTGCTCTTAGCAACATCATTTCAGGTGCTCCACATGTTAAATCACTACACCTCGCTTCATTGTCCGCTCTATTCCATCTGAGCATTCCTGACACTAGGGAGACACCCAATTCCTGAGCCTTTGGGCTTCTCCGTTCACTTTGTGTTTATTAGTTATTCCATCACCTCCTGTGTATGTTATGTTATACTGTCTGTGAGTTCGAATGCTTTGCTTCCCTCTCTGTTCATACACCGGTATACTCCTGTAAGCACTGGTGTGCGTAACAGTATCACAAGCTTATCGCATGCATGGCAGCATTAAGAGATGCAGGGCCTAATTCAGGGTTGATCGCAAAAGCAAAATCTTTCTCTAATGGACAAAACCATATGCACAGCAGGGCCAGTATTTACTAAAAATCCGAGTTTGGCCGATTTGTGTTTTTTTTTCTAAGTCCCAATCCGGGAATTCACTAAGCAGAAAACTCGGCAGTGTCTGGTCTATTCGTAATGGTTTGATTGGCAAAGTTCTGAAATACGAATGAATAGACCATCGGTCAAACGCGGCTGTTATTTCATACAATACGGGCATTCACTATTCATTCGTATTTGGGTGTTAGTCTCTGAGTGCTCAAGTGCGGGTCTATTTTTTTTCGATTCGTTAAAAAAAGCAGCAAAAAATAGACCTGCTTTTTCCAGTCGAGTTTGGATAACCATGCACGGATCAGTGAGATCTGTGCATGGTTATCTATGGGAAAGGGTCTGTTTAGTGTAAAAACAGAAAAAAAAATTGTGTGGGGTCCCCCCTCCTAAGCACAACCAGCCTCGGGCTCTTTGAGCCGGTCCTGGTTGAAAAAATATGGGGGGAAAATGACAGGGGTTCCCCCATATTTAATCAACCAGCACCGGGCTCTGCGCCTGGTCCCAAAAATATGGGGGACAAAAAGCGTAGGAGTCCCCTGTATTTGTGAAACCAGCACCGGGCTCCACTAGTCAGAGAGATAATGCCACAGCCGGGGGACACTTTTATATAGGTCCCTGCGGCCCTGGCATTAAATCACTAACTAGTCACCCCTGGCTGGGGTACCCTGGAGGAGTGGGGACCCCTTAAATCAAGGGGTCCCCCCCTCCAGCCACCCAAGGGCCATGGGTGAAGCCCGAGGCTGTCCCCCCCCATCCAAGGGCTGCGGATGGGGGGCTGATAGCCAAGTGTAAAATAAAAGAATATTGTTTTTTGCACAAGAACTACAAGTCCCTGCAAGCCTCCCCCGCAAGCTGGTACTTGGAGAACCACAAGTACCAGCATGCGGGGGTTAAACGGGCCCGCTGGTACCTATAGTTCTTCTGCAAAAAAAAAATCCCAAATAAAAACAGGACACACACACCTTGAAAGTACAACTTTATTACATACATTCCGACACACACATACTTACCTATGTTCAGATGCCGACTCGGCCCACGTCTCGACGTCGATTCCAGGGTACCTGAAAATAAAATTATACTCACCTAAATCCAGTGTGTCATGTCCTTTTTTTTATAATCCACGTACTTGGCAAAAAAACAAACTGCATACCCGATCCACGCACTGAAAGGGGTCCCATGTTTACACATGGGACCCCTTTCCGCGTCTGCCGGGACCCCCCTGACTCCTGTCAAAGAGGGTCCCTTCAGCCAATCAGGGAGCGCCATGTCGTGGCACTCTCCTGATTGGCTGTGTGCTCATGTAGTGTCTGTGAGGCAGCACACGGCAGAGATACAATGTAGCGCCTATGCGCTCCATTGTAGCCAATGGTGGGAACTTTGCGGTCAGCGGTGAGGTTACTGATTGGCTGAAGGGACCTCTTTGACAGGAGTCAGGGGGGGTCCTGGCAGTCAGGGAAAGGGGTCCCATGTGTAAACATGGGACCCCTTTCAGTGCGTGGTCAGGTTTCCGTTTTTTTGTTTTGCCAAGTACGTGGATTATTAAAAAAGGACATGACACACTGGATTTAGGTGAGTATAATTTTATTTTCAGGCACCCTGGAATCGACGTCGAGACGTGGGCCGAGTCAGCATCTGAACATAGGTAAGTATGTGTGTGTCGGAATGTATGTAATAAAGTTGTACTTTCAAGGTGTGTGTGTCCTGTTTTTATTTGGGTATTTTTTTGCAGAAGAACTATAGGTACCAGCGGGCCCGTTTAACCCCCGCATGCTGGTACTTGTGGTTCTCCAAGTACCAGCTTGCGGGGGAGGCTTGCAGGGACTTGTAGTTCTTGTGCAAAAAACAATATTCTTTTATTTTACACTTGGCTATCAGCCCCCCATCCGCAGCCCATGGATGGGGGGGACAGCCTCAGGCTTCACCCCTGGCCCTTGGGTGGCTGGAGGGGGGGACCCCTTGATTTAAGGGGTCCCCACTCCTCCAGGGTACCCCGGCCAGGGGTGACTAGTTAGTGATTTAATGCCAGGGCCGCAGGGACCTATATAAAAGTGTCCCCCGGCTGTGGCATTATCTCTCTGACTAGTGGAGCCCGGTGCTGGTTCAAAAAATACGGGGGACCCCTACGCTTTTTGTCCCCCGTATTTTTGCACCAGGACCAGGTGCAGAGCCCGGTGTTGGTTGATCAAATATGGGGGAACCCCTGTCAATTTTTATCCCATATTTTTTCAACCAGGACCGGCTCAAAGAGCCCGAGGCTGGTTATGCTTAGGAGGGGGGACCCCACGCAATTTTTTTCAGATTTTTAAACACTTTAAAAACCTTTTTAAGGTACACAGTGAAGCCCTGCACGAATCTCACAGACCCGACTGGGATTCCTTGTGTTTTGTCAGGCAGTGTTTTACTCATCACTCCCGTAAAACACTGCCTGATATTGCGAATCACATCGACATCGGAAAATACGAATTGTGAAAAGTCGGCAGCTTAGTGAATGACCGTATCAGGATTCAAAAAGTTGCAGTAAAATGCACCCGATACCATTCGAGTTCAAACACCCTTCAAAACGGCCAAAACACGAATCTTTGTAAATATACCCCCAGGTGAGGCAGATATAACGTGCGCAGAGAGACTAGATTTGGGTGGGGTGTGTTTAAACTGAAATCTAAATTGCAGTGAAAAAATAAAGCAGCCAGTATTTACCAGAAACAATATAACCCAAATCTAACTCTCTGCACGTTATATTTGCCCCACATGGTTTTTCCCATTAGAGAAAGAAAAAGAGCTGTCAAAAATAAGAGATGCAGAGCTTTGATATAGTAAACAGAAATTATTCTGCAATACTGACTGCCAAAGGGTGGACTGTCAAAGTCGAAAAATATTGCAGAACACACATCACGTACAAACTACACACACATGCCCGCTGCGCGTGCACTTGTTCCGCCGTGCGTGCACATATCCACAATTTGTGTATGGTCGCTCCCGCGGTCCTGCGCGTGGTATGGGTATTTACGGCGGAGTTTGTGAACGCATGGAGGGCTATAAAAACATTACATATTTAATCCAAATAGTGCACATTTTTACACATAGTCCCCCTGCACCACATCAGAAAGCAACAACAGTTTAAATGATTCCAGAACAAAGGGATTCACCTTTACAGGATAGGAGGGACAGACTTAAGTTATAAGGTGGTGTTTGGTATCCAGCTGTAGGGTATTTTAAGGGTAACATTCCGGTGTTGGTTTGCGGAAGATCACATGCTCCTGAGGATAGTTAGGTGCAGAAGCAGAATATAGATATAAACTGTATTTACTGTATATTATGTATGCGGCGGGAATCCAGAGGAGACCACCCAAAAGAGCAGTTGGGAAAGACATCGCCTACCTTTTCAAATCAACCTATGACCTCTCCTGTACTCTAAAAGTGCATTCCTGTGTCCAATGGACAAAGGGATTACAGTATCCATTGTATTGCTTTTGGAAGAAGTGTATAAATAAAGCCTGCTGCAGCCTGGCCAGACACAAGACTCACAACGCAATCAACCTGATAGCGGAGGACCAGGCCGGGTTGCGCAAGCGAATATTCTCACGTATGTACATTGACTGTAGCCATTTACTCTGTTGTATTGTAGTTCATAATTTGTATTGTTAACCCCTTTTCAGAAATATTACTCTGTGGTGTCGGAACCCAGTGATTAACTACAAATCGGTGTTGTGTCCTCTTTTCCCTGATAAGGTTTAAAGTGTAATAGCATCACACTGCAATGCTGCATAAGGTTTAAAGCGTACTATTATTACATAGCATTGCTGTAGTAGGTTTAAAGTGTATCTCTGGGTGTGTATGCGCTGCAAGTACTTTGTACTGTCAGCGCGGCGTTTGTACGCAGAGTCCGTACATGGTACGGGACTCATTTACGCAAATAGCATAAAAGGTACGTAGAGTGCATATTAAGTCTAGCGGCCGCAGCGGCTCCATGGTAAAAGTGTGTTTAAAGGTATAGCTTTATGTTTTAATATAAAAATCGACATTATCAATTGGGGGCATCGTCCGGTTTTTCCCCATACCCGCAGCCTAGCATGTTAAAGCAGACTTTATCTATCAGCAAAGGGCGGACAGGTATCCTACGTAAACCTTTTCTGGTCGGTGGATACACTGGAAACCCTATTTTTATTGCTGATTAGATGGCGTCTGCTCTGCATGGTTTGTAGGGATGCTGGTAGAACCCGTAAAGTAAATCCGCAAAGCTATTTAAAAAGTCTGTTAATTTCTGTTTGGTGCCAAATGCACACACAACACAAGCGTACACCCATACTCTTTGTATACCCGCTCACATTGTTGCCATAAATACTGATTACTAGATTCATTTAGACCTGTGTAAAGGCCGGAGAAATTTGTTGCTATTTAGTTAAAATAGAGTAAATATTAAGGAAATAAACGTAAAACAAAAACACAGTCTGGCCTAGTTAAAAAGGTTTATACAGAAAACACTGTGTTATGTTGTGAGCGATTATAGGTAATATCGCTTACATTTATAGAAGTGTGGGATTTGTACTATTGCGGACGTACGGTTTTTGTACACATGTCTCGGACAAAGTACGGGACTACGTACGCAACGCAAAGACATAAGCACGGTCGCATGTTTACGAAACGTGCGTAAGGGTACGGCCGCTAAGTACCAATTACACAATAGTATCGTTAGTTTAAAGGCGGGACAGTAACCACGCTACATTAGCACAAATTGCTCAGTTTCCAAGATTTAGTTTAAATAAAACCTTTTTTACTGTATTGCCTCTGGGAATAAAGCTGTTTTATCTGAATGAAAGATAATTTTCTGTACAGAAAAACCAAAGTGTATTTGAGTGAGCGAACGTGAGTGAGCGAACGTAACATTGAACGTAGTGGACCCCAGGAATTCGGGATCCCGTCGAGTGGTACACCGAGTGAGTGGAGGCTTGGTGGCGTAAGGCAGCTGACTCACGTTAATATAGATTGAAGTACAAAGGAGCAAGGTAGCAGAGTACCGCGGCCCAGGAGGTCAGGGAGGTTTAGAGTACCGCAGCCCAGGAGGTCAGCGAGGTTTAGAGTACCGCGGCCCAAGGGGTCAGCGAGGTTTACCCATATAGTTTTTTTTTATACACTCCGGCTGACGTTTCACAGCCTGAAAATCGATTCCAGTGGTCGTACGGCGGATAAGTAACAAGTACCTATACGCTGTGCGATTGGACCGCGCGTTCGTGGGTGCAATATTTAGTGCAACGTTATACTCTTTTTACGAGCTTTGCGTAAAATCACGGTATCTTTAGCGCTGTATGTAGCATACGCAAGCGTGATTTGTGTATAATAAAGGTTTAGGGAGTTTTCGCTGGCCTCTCTCAGGAAAACTCCAACGGCCTATATTTACTGGAAAGGATAAGTTATTCCCAGAAACTTCCAGTAAATAGAGGTTACATAGGGGCCCTAGGTTGGGTACATTGCCTTCGCTATCAACAGTGTATGGTAGTACTGGCCAACGTGGGCATGAGTGGGTGAAAGCACTCAGAGAACTTTCACCGTTGCCTTATATTGAGTGGTTTGTTTGTTTTTTGTGGGATTAGCCGAAAGGACAATACCTGCAAATTATGGGGGCCAGTTGCTCAAGTAAGGGACGTGCAACCAGGGTTCAGGTTGACATACCGCGGCCCAGGGGGTCAGCAAGGTACATAATGTGTGAGAAGCATGGTTCACACACAGAAGTTTTATGCAATGAATGGGAACGTATGACTGCGGAAGATAGGGAACCATTCCCTGAGGTAGGCAGTTTTGAACCAGAGGTATTGCAGAATTTAAGGATTGGGATATGTCTAATAAAATCCAGAAAACAAAGGATTAGACATACAGATTGTTTAAATTTATGGCAACAAGAAGGGGATATGCAAGGGAAATTAACATACGCAGCAGGTTCCAAACCTAGCGGGAATGAGAACACAAACACACCATTGTCGACACAGGTCGAAGGGGAACAGAAGGCTACAGTCAATGATACATCCGTAATTATAGTAATATGAAAGAGCAATGTATTAACCCTAACTTTTGCAAAATATATCCTGTTTTGAAGTCTCTCCAAGGTTTTAGGTCACAGGAAGATAAGGGATTCTGCCAAATCGCAGCTCTCCTCCAAGCAGTCACCTTGCAGGAAACACAGGTGGGGCCTGTCCAACCAGGTAGTGCAGAAACAATATTCCCCAATGAAAGAACGGGTGAGGTCACAGCTACCGGTAAGTGTGATGCAGTTCATTGCACATAGACAACACCTCACTGTAAACAGATTAGGAACGGAATGGTAGAATTACACCCTGTCTTGGAAATAGTAACTCCCAATGGGGGAACCGATAGTCAGGGAATAATCCTCACCAGGAATAATGCAATGTATTGCCCGTGGCCCAGAGATGAGCTGCGATCAATCATTTCAGAATTCCCCGACCCTCGGAAGCATGTAGCCAGATGTCAGAAATTTTTCAGAGATCTGGGTAATGCGTATGAACCGACAAACAAACACTGGCGGATATTTTTAAAAGCGTGCCTACCTCCCAATATTAACACCCAAAAATTTATCACTGATTGTAGATTAGAGTCGGATAGTCTTATGACTGACAAAACACAATCAGGAGAACTTAGAGCAAATTAACATGCAACTAGAGTTGTTTTTCCCCACAACTGTTAAGTGGAGAAAAATGTTCTCCATAAAACAGAGGGAAAATGAAATGACATCTGAATACTTCCATCAGGACCAGCAAATAATAGATAGATACATGGGGGTATCAGATACAGGGAACGATGTGAATTACAGGGAGGTAGCTGTTTCTGTATTAATGGACGGACTCAATCAGACAGTAAGGGACAGGGTACAAACATTTTTTGCCTGATTGGATAGCTTGTCGTAGAGAGTGCGCGATTGAACACCATAAGAATATTGCTAGGCGTAGAGAACTGCAGGAGGAGAGGCTGAGGATTGAAAGTATGCAGGCTCTTACACCAAAGTCTCATCAGCCCAAACCCCAAAACCCTAGTAGTAACAAAAGACCGAGAATATGTTACATTTGTAAAAATAAAGGACATTTTCCTAGAGATTGTAAGAGTAGTACAGCACATAGCCAATATAGACCCCTAGACAGAGTAAACAAGCCACGTTATTAAACACATAGACGGGATCAAGGGACATATATTAAGGAATCACGAGCCATCTATAAAACACAGATTTGGTTAATGGGAAGAACAGAATAAATGCAACTTTACCCTTTTGACAGAACTTACTGTGGTTAGGAGAAGGCCTCTAAACTTCTGCTTCTCTCTCTAGCAGAAGTGACCTCTAAGTAACTTAACAGGAGTTTTGTTAGAGATGGTATACATATAGAGTGCTCCCACCCAGGAAGCACAAAATATGTTAGATACCCACGAAGACTAATGTTGTATTTCACTATTTTAGATGCATGTCCATCACAGGTAGAGGAAATTATCTCAAGGATACCGGGTTCCCTATGAACTTAGAATGGACAAGACACTGGATTGATGGCTGGGATAGTCCCAGTAGAGATATAACACACATAGAATTTTTTTAAGGGTAACAGACCGATTAGGGAATCATTCCCCGTAGTGCCCAATCCAGATGTCAAACTTTGTAAAATCTTTTTTGCCTTTACAAGCTTACATGTTACTAAACTCTATGTGATTGGTTTTCAAAAGCTCCCTCTTCATCCTCTTACGTTCACCGACAGGATTACAGTTCAAACATCACATGCCTACTCGGTCTTTTCAGAGTTCTGCCCAAACCCAGTATATCTCACCAGCATAGGGACACCAGTATCAGTGTGCCTGGTCATGCACAAAGGGTGGAGAATGGGAATACTGGTGAAGGGAGACTGTGCATAGATACCGATATACATGATGGTGTGACAGCCTGATGGTGAACGCAAATCTGACAAATTTTCTTTTTATTATTTCCCCTCTCTTTTCACTTTCCACAGATGGTTTACTTCACACAACTGATAATACACAACAGTTAAACACATTGAAATGCAAGATTTATGTTCCCTACAGAAAGGTCGCTGACCCGGAGAGAACATCGTATCACTGGAGTGTCTGTTCCAGGAAAGCTGAGAGGCAGTACTGTTGAGACGGCACCTGAGCGCAGAGAACAACAAGACCAGAGGCGGTTGTCGCACCAGTTTTTATTTTTTTTATTTTTCTCCATCACCCACTACCCTCCTTCTCTCCTTCTCTTTCTCCCCCTTCTTGTTTCCCTTCTCTTCCCTTAACAAGATGGACTTACCCCAAGAGACTGCGTTCTGGATTTTCCTGTTAATCCTGATGTTGACCAGGACAGTCTGTTTCGGTGAAGGTCCCAGAGAGGTCGAGAAAGGATCTGGAATGGGTTCTGATGGCGAGGATGGATTTGTAGAATCTCAAGAGCAACACATCACTCGAGCAAAGGCGAGTATCAGAAAGCGCTGTGGTAGTCAAGGAGCTCGGAGGCACTGTGAAGGGTTATTGTCTGAGGAAAATTGCATTTGTAGAAATTGTGAGAACATAGTTGAGGATGGGTGCATCCAAAGATGTCAGTCCAGCCTTAATATCAACATGGACCGCCATCCATTGAGTGATTACCACTCACTAGTGGGTAAGGTCTTAAACCAGACAGAATGCTGGGTGTGCTCACAAGTACCTCAAGGTCAGAGCAAGTCAGGATTAGTACCATACCCTTTAGCAATAGATGAGGTACTCGAATTACGGGGTGGGAGACCGGTGGACAAGAAATTTAATATTTCTAGGCCCCCTAGCTTGACGCTCCACCAGTATCATGTAGATAGATCCTTAGTGTGTTTCAACATTTCCAATTACCGAAAACCGGGAAATTGGGAAGTGACCTGGAATAACCAGACAATGACCTTTTAACACAGAGCTGATAGGATACCCATAGACTCTGAACTTGTACGCCAAATAGCCAACAGTGGAAGGTATTTCCGGTATAGGTACACTCAATGAAGCAAGACCATGTGGGTTGGAAAAGTATCACCAGGGTACTGTGCTCATATCATCCAGCCCGATACTTGTACTGAGCAGATGGGAGAACTTGGGATTGGGTTTCTCACTTGGAAAGTTTGCAATATGGTAATGTCATATTCTGTCCCATATGTTCTCCCCGATGATGCCTATTTCATATGTGGGAGGAAGGCGTACAAGTGCCTTGCCCCGAGCTCAGAAGGATTGTGTTATATTGGAAGAGTACTGCCAGAGGTCATGACCATAACCCATGACAAAATGAAAGATGTTCACCGCAGTGCTCAGGCTCCTTATACTCATACTCACTATGAACACATCATCAAGAGACACCTCATAGAGAGGACAGAGCACGTAGCCTCTGATTTGATCCACGAATCCACCGGGATTCAATTCCTTCTCGCATTAGACATCACCCGTACTGCCAGAGGAATTATAAATTATAGGTATATCCATGCGCTAGCGAACTTGATAGATAATATCACTGAGATGTATGACGACACCTTCAGGTATACGGGAAGGGAGTTACAAGCTTACAAGATGGAACTGATCCAGCACAGGATGGTCCTTAATTATATCACAGCCGTGACGGGTGGGTACTGTGTCACTTTGGCAACTCAATATGGTGTGAAGTGCTGCACGTATATTACAAACAGCACTGACGACCCAACGGAGATCATCGATCAAAAGATGGACGATATCTTGCAGTTGAAGTGGGAGTTCCGGAGGAGACACAACCTTACCCTGACTGCTGTGGGTAATGAGCTGACCGGCTGGGTCTCATGGTTGAACTCACGAAATTGGTTCTCAGGATTAGGAGAGTGGGCTCAAAATGTTATTATGAGTGTAGGGAAGTTTCTCCTTTGCATCCCGGGAGTCATCATAATTATTGGCTTGATATTTAGGTGTGTTCGAATTCTAACGTGGCGCAAGCACGGCACAAAATTGATGAGTCTAAGGAGCGGGGGCGCTGTTACAGCAGCAGATTTAATTTACGACCCATCCATAGAGACAGTGTTATGATAAGGATTGCAAATGAATTCCATGGCCTGTTTCATTCACCCGTTTTTCCTTTGTCTCCCCCTCTGCCCAGATACACCCATCCGGAAAAGACATCAGCCCTACCCAAGAATGTTTATGAAAATGTTATGTGAATGTATTTTAGATATGTGTCTTATCTTCATCTCTACAACCTTCAGTTAATGACACACATAGTCGACAGGTGATATCCACATATACCAGCACTCACATATGTTCCCCCTCCATGTATCATCAACTAAATGTGCACCCCATTTGTTTAACAAGAAGCCAAAAAGAGCTCGGTAGTGTTTGTTGGCCCACTTACAGACCCTTAATACGGGAAAAGAAGGATTTAATGTATACTTCGCAATACCTCGAAGCTTATCTAGAACATATACGGCACAATGATACATGGCCCTCAGACATGGATTCATACATACATGCTTTTTACTATCCCACTAGGTCATACATTTCCCGCCTACAACTCTCCTCCGACCATCCAATTTTCTGTAGATATTGTATTGATATTTTTCTGTTTAGTAATTAGATAGTGGCAGTTATTGTTGACTGCCAAAGGGTGGACTGTCAAAGTCGAAAAATATTGCAGAACACACATCGCGTACAAACTACACACACATGCCCGCTGCGCGTGCACTTGTTCCGCCGTGCGTGCACATATCCGCAGTTTGTGTATGGTCGCTCCCGCGGTCCTGCACGTGGTATGGGTATTTACGGCGGAGTTTGTGAACGCATGGAGGGCTATCAAAACATTACATATTTAATCCAAATAGTGCACATTTTTACACATAGTCCCCCTGCACCACATCAGAAAGTAACAACAGTTTAAATGATTCCAGAACAAAGGGATTCACCTTTACAGGATAGGAGGGGACAGACTAAGGTTGTAAGGTGGTGTTTGGTATCCAGCTGTAGGGTAGTTTAAGGGTAACATTCCGGTGTTGGTTTGCGGAAAATTGCATGTTCCTGAGGATAGTTAGGGGCAGAAGCAGAATATAGATATAAACTGTATTTACTGTATATTATGTATGCGGCGGGAATCCAGAGGAGACCACCCACAAGAGCAGTTGGGAAAGACATCGCCTACCTTTTCAAATCAACCTATGACCTCTCCTGTACTCTAAAAGTGCATTCCTGTGTCCAATGGACAAAGGGATTACAGTATCCATTGTATTGCTTTTGGAAGAAGTGTATAAATAAAGCCTGCTGCAGCCTGGCCAGACACAAGACTCACAACGCAATCAACCTGATAGCGGAGGACCGGGCCGGGTTGCGCAAGCGAATATTCTCATGTATGTACATTGACTGTAGCCATTTACTCTGTTGTATTGTAGTGCATAATTTGTATTGTTAACCCCCTTTCAGAAATATTACTCTGTGGTGTCGGAACCCAGTGATTAACTACAAATCGGTGTTGTGTCCTCTTTTCCCTGATAAGGTTTAAAGTGTAATAGCATCACACTGCATTGCTGCATAAGGTTTAAAGTGTACTATTATTACATAGCATTGCTGTAGAAGGTTTAAAGTGTATCTCTGGGTGTGTATGCGCTGCGAGTACTTTGTACCGTCAGCGCGGCGTTTGTACGCAGAGTCCATACATGGTACGGGACTTATTTACGCAAATAGCGTAAAAGGTACGTAGAGTGCATATTAAGTCTAGCGGCCGCAGCGGCTCCATGGTAAAAGTGTGTTTAAAGGTATAGCTTTATGTTTTAATATAAAAATCGACATTATCAATATATATATATATATATATATATATGTATATATATATATACACACATGTATATATACATATACACACACACATATATATATATATATAATGCATTGGGGTAAGGCGGCACTCGAACAGACTTCTTAGGCGGTGTGAAAAAAGGTCAGCTTTATTGTACCGACATGTTTCGGGGCTATACCCCTTCCTCAGGGCCTCCTATATACATTTATTCCAGAGAACAATGGAATCTGTGAACTGGCCAATCAGAGTAAACTATGCGTTCCACAATGCTACAGAACCCAGAACGAGGCATGGACTTTGAACAAATTAGACTAGAAATCATCTATATGCTACACGTCGACTTCCGGTATAAGTGACATCGTCATGCGGGTCAGTATGCGGTTCACGGGAGGATCCCCTTGGCAACAACACAACTGGCATCAGACGTGAACGGGCTTCCGGTTCCTGGAGAAAGACGAGGACACAACTGTAGTAAAAGACTTTCTACGACACATGCGCATTCCATATGAGTACGATACCAGAAGTGGGGCGGAAACGTCTCACTCCGACATTAGAGGTACACGTGTACCCTGCACATGCGCAATAGAGACTCGGTGATACCGGAAGTGTGGCGGAAGTGCCGCACTCCGGTTTGAATACACAATTTCTAGATATTTTTATCTCAAAATGTGTATGTACCTGAACATTTCACTCGATATGTATTGTCCCCCATATAGTAAGGCACAATCTTACATGGATTCCTAACGAAAGGTCTTTGACCTGCTCTGAAACAGGAAGTGACATCAGCAATTACAGACTGATTATAGAGGGTATATATAGAGACCCTATCCCAGCAGACCAGTACCCCTTGAAGAAGTCATCAGGACGAAACGCGTTGGGCTCTCCCTCTGTGACCCTCTACCTACAAGTTAAGAGTCTCCTTTATTCTTATTCATTCTGATTTTAGAACATTGTTAGTCATTTTTTTTATTTATTATTATTATTTTTTATGCAAAAATCTTGGTCTTAGAACCTTGCGTGTGTGTTTTTAAAAAACACAACCCATCCCCCCTCTATTTTCACTCTTTTAGTATCGTACATTTTTACCTTCATACTAATTGTATTTTATCTGTACCAAATAAATTTGTATATTTTATTTTATTATATACATGGATTGAAACATTTTTTTTACACCAGTGGTCGCCAGTACCCTTATACCATTTTGCCCATATATATATATATATATATATATATATATTTACGAGAGTGGAGGAAAGGGCGCCTTCTAGTGTCTGATAAAATTATATGAGATGTAAACCCAGTGTGAATAGGAACAGGACACTACTTATCTGGTATACATACCTCCCAACTGTCCCGATTTTGGCGGGACAGTCCCGCTGTTCCACCCGCGGGTCGCAGTGTCCAGTGACTGGGGGGGGCGGTTGGAAGATCCCTCCCTGTCACTCGCTGCTCTGAGGAGAGCAGAGAGGGACAGGAGCACGGCCAGCTGTCCGTGCCCCCATAATGATGAAAACGGGGCTTGCGATCACGGCACTTGCCACGAGGTCACGCCCCCTTTTCGGTAGGTCACGCCCCTAATTTCGGCCACGCGCCATCGGCGCGCGCAGATGTCCCTCTTTCGATTCACACAAAGTTGGGAGGTATGGGTATATAAAAGACTTTTCTTTCAGTCACAAGACCAGTATAGGTACATGAAAAAGAAAAGAACAAAATAACATAGCGCGTACAGTTTTCACGCCGTTTTTCTTTCCACAAATAAAACCAGTTAGATGTAAAAAACTTTGTGGGTATAGGCAAATCCCACAATTCAAAATCCACAGCCAGGGATTTTTTTTAAAGTTTTTCACAGAGTTTAATACAACACATATAGTATACAAAATGGAGGAAATGCAAGCGTACAGGATAAAAAATAAAACAAGCTTATCTATCCATATTGGAGATCGAATACATCTGATTTTCCATAGGTATCCAAATAAATGGTAAAAATTCAAACGTACAGGAAATAAATATTAAAAAGGCATCAGTCCCAACGTGTTTCGTCAGTAATTAGACTTCATCATGGGGATGGGGTCAGTGAGCAACAAAGCTCCATTTATACCTGCAGAGATAATGTGGTCCCAGCACATGGCCAGGTAGTTGGTGACATCACTTCCTGTTAGAGGATTTTTTATTTAGTAAATATATTCAATAAACTGTTGTTTTAACGAGTGATAAATAATAGGGTGCATAAATACATACAATGGAGTACAACCAGGTAGCTATTAAACATTAGAAAACAAAGCTTAATAGCTTCATGTAGCGCGGTGGAACGCACGCTGGAACGCATATCAGCTTCCTGGCGTGGTCCACCGAGCGTCACTTCCGGTAACGCGGGACTCGCTTCCGCTAGCTGGTGGAGCGCACTGTGGAATGCATCGTCATAGCCATGACGATGCGCTTCCTGTAATAGAGCTGGTGGAGCGCACAGTGCATTAAAAAACTAATAGATATATGCTGCTGCACCCTGACGTACTAAAAATGTTAATAGCCACCTTATTAGATATTAAAACGGACATTGATGGATTGAAACATAGTAAACAAAAATGAATGGGATGAAACTATAAACAATAAAGTATAAAACATATCTAATCAAAAGTAAAAAAATAATAATAAATATATAAAAAAATATATATAAAGATGCATATATATGAAATACAATATAATAGAGAGGAGTTCTTTTTATATGTATATATATAACTTGACGTTGTCCAAAAGGCCGGGGGGGAGAAAGGGGGGGGGGGGGGGATGGGTTTTCCCCAGGATACTGGAATATGGGAAAGAATGATGATTAGTTCATTGTATAGCACCTGGAATATTCCAAATCAGTGCAGTGCTGCATGCGTAGTGATTATATCCAATTGTGCATTTTATTAGCTGGAATATAGGTATAGAGGTGACTCATAAAGATTTTTATATAGCCATAATAGATAACTGAAGTGCGATGAATAAAGTGTGGTGTGAGAAATTGTGCAAAATACTATTTTATTAATTAATATATAGCTTATTGAACAATGAATAAAGAAGTTTTTTAAGATTAAAAACTTATAAAAAATTATGTATAAATATATGTATAAAAATTGTGCAAAGGTAGAAAAGTAAATGATCTCTTATAAAAAAGGGGCAATTTCAAACGCTTCATTAAATCCCAAAGGTGCCATGGTTTGAAGTTCGAAGATCCAGAACATCTCTCTTTTTGATAATTTGTTCAGTACATCTCCACCTCTTTCTCCTGTTTTAATTTGTTCGATGGCTTTGAACGTCAGGTCTTCAGGGTTGGAATTGTGTTTTTCTTTAAAATGTTTAGACACTACATGATGCTCAACCTTGTTCTTTATGTTGCGGACATGTTCCTGTAATCGAATTTTGAGTAGTCGTTTCGTTTTGCCCACCTATTTTAGGCCACATGTGCATTCTAAAAGATATATGACCATGGTTGAGTTACAGTTCATGAAGTCCTTGATCGGATATTCCCTTGAGTTGTTGTGATTAGAGAAAGATCTTCTGACAGGATGTACAAACCTACACATGTTGCAATTGCCGCATTTGTAGTTTCCTTTACACTTTGGCATGCCAGTTTTATTTGTAGGTTCTTCTTTCTTCAAAAGACTTGGGGCCAGAATGGCTTTGAGACTTTTAGTCTTCCTAAAGACAATTTTTGGTCGTGCTGGGACAATGTCTTTGAGGATGGGGTCAAGTAAAAGGAGGTTCCAATGTTTATTAAATGATTTCTTGATAAGATGTTCCTGGCAGTTGTAGGTAGTGATGAAGGGGATGAACTTCTCATTAGATTTCTTGTTATTAGGTGCAGCCACCGTATTCGCATCACGTACTTTTTCAAGTGCCTTCTTGATGGTATTCTCTGGGTATTGTCTCTCTTCAAACCTTCCCGCATAAAGTTCAAGTTGCTTAGTGCAATCATCTGGATTGCTGCAATTTCGTTTGATATGGTGGAATTGAGAGTATGGGATGTTCTTTTTCCAGCTCTTTGCATGGCAGCTCTTGTATATATATATATATATATATATATATATATATATATAATTTTGTTAACATTGTCCATAACTCAGGTACTGTGCAGGGCTAGCAATGGAAATGTACATATTGGGGGTAATTCAGACCTGATGGCTAGGCTGCATTTTCATACAGCAGGCGCATCGCACGGAAACAATGGGAAGGAGAAAGAATTGACTGCATAGGAGAGGAATGGGTTAAACATCCTGTGAGGGGTGAACTAGCTGTGAGGTAGTACAGCCTTAGGAAAAGGGGGAGGGTTAGGGTATATATAGGCTGCAGTGGCCATTTTGGGCCTCTTTGCTGTTTGAATTTCCTTGGGGTGAGTTCTGCCTGGCAGATTGTTCACCCTTCTATATTTCGTGCACTTGTTTTAGGAAACAAATTATAATATGGCCTCCAGCCGCCCACGCCGATCAGTAGGCGCGCCAGCCCGTTACCAGGCCAGCGAGGCTGAGCCCGGGGCCGGGATGTCCGGCGCCGGGGAGGCCGTTAATACGCATGGGGCTGCTCCAGGGTCGTTGGGTGCAGGGCGCAGGACGCGCTCCTCCGGCGACCCTGCGGTCGCGAGTGTAGCTGCTGGCGGCCGCGGTGGGCGGCACGTGGCGGTCCGGAGGTCTGACATCCTGGAGAGAGGGGACCAACGGTCCTCGCCTCCGGGGGCAGTCGGGGGAGTCGGGATGGTGAGAGCCCGCGGGCGCGCGCTAGCACGCATCGCTGGACGCCGCTCGGCACCCGCTGCGGTGACACCCAGCCGGTCCTCCCTGCCAGGGCCGCTTGGAAGCTCCACGCGGCGGGGGAGAACTGGGCGGGCGACAGACGTGACGGCGATCCGGCCTGGGCCCGTCGGTGTGCCCAGCGCCGGATCGTCGGATAGGAGTGCACAACAAGAGGCTGCATCGGCAGCGGGGGACACCAGGACAGGAGGCGGTGGGGCGCGCGCACGACGGGCGCGCGCACCAACGCGCGGCTCCGGCGGCGTCTCTCGCGCACGGGTGCGCGCAGCGACGCCGCATCGTTCCGTGTCCCCTCAGCCCTCCTCGCTGCGGATTAGTTCCGGCGGGGCGAGGAGGGAAAGCAGGCCTGGTGGTGATCAGACATATAGATTGGTAAATGCTCAATTAGCTTAGTGATATCATTCAGGTGCTCGAAAGGAAGGGGTATTTCTGAGCAAGAAAAAAAGCAATTGTTTCCCCAGCACACTGAATGGATAACAGTAACCAGATATAAATCCCACATGATAATAGAATTCAGAGATCTTCGTTACACATATTTGCGCAAATGTGTGGTTAAGCCCCAAAGCCGCATCAAGGCCTCTCTGTATATTTGGGGTCCCTAGCGCTATATCTAGGTGCAGGGTGTGGCACCCCAAAACACCAGAATGAGCCAGAAAGCACAGCGTGACATACCAGTGTAAAAAACTATAGTGTTAATAAATTAGTATTTAGGAAGCCGAAGCTATAGAGGGGGTGATACAAAATGAAATGTAATTAAAATAGAGAAATAGTGTTAGAAAATTAATAAGTGAAAAGTGTTAATAGAATGTAAAGGTATGCCACACTAAAGCCATCCAGCTCAGCCAGTCCAGAGGCACCACACCTCACACCTCCATTACCCCAATCTGGGTCTAATATTAACCAGCAAGGAGTCACATGATAATGGCTCCTTACTAAAATATGTCTAAGCTAAGAGCTACTTACCTTGGAGCAACCCCATAATGCTCCATGTGGCATGTCAGGGCCTGCACCTCCTCCTAATGCAGAAACCTCTCTGCCTCTCACAACAGACATATAGATTGGTAAATGCTCAATTAGCTTAGTGATATCATTCAGGTGCTCGAAAGGAAGGGGTATTTCTGAGCAAGAAAAAAAGCAATTGTTTCCCCAGCACACTGAATGGATAACAGTAACCAGATATAAATCCCACATGATAATAGAATTCAGAGATCTTCGTTACACATATTTGCGCAAATGTGTGGTTAAGCCCCAAAGCCGCATCAAGGCCTCTCTGTATATTTGGGGTCCCTAGCGCTATATCTAGGTGCAGGGTGTGGCACCCCAAAACACCAGAATGAGCCAGAAAGCACAGCGTGACATACCAGTGTAAAAAACTATAGTGTTAATAAATTAGTATTTAGGAAGCCGAAGCTATAGAGGGGGTGATACAAAATGAAATGTAATTAAAATAGAGAAATAGTGTTAGAAAATTAATAAGTGAAAAGTGTTAATAGAATGTAAAGGTATGCCACACTAAAGCCATCCAGCTCAGCCAGTCCAGAGGCACCACACCTCACACCTCCATTACCCCAATCTGGGTCTAATATTAACCAGCAAGGAGTCACATGATAATGGCTCCTTACTAAAATATGTCTAAGCTAAGAGCTACTTACCTTGGAGCAACCCCATAATGCTCCATGTGGCATGTCAGGGCCTGCACCTCCTCCTAATGCAGAAACCTCTCTGCCTCTCACAACAGACATATAGATTGGTAAATGCTCTCTGGTGGTGATCAACCAGGTTTTCGGGGTTTTTCGCCCAGCGGTGCGCAAAGGATGGGCAGCACGGCACCGCGGGCGTCACATGATGCACAGAGCAGGGCCTCCCGGGCTGGACGTGGCAGCTCATCCAGCACTTCCGGGGGACCTGGGCGGGCGGGCACAGGAAGTAGGGGGGGGTTTATGTCCAGGGTGAGGTGCCCGGTCATTACGGACCTTTCCCCGCAGGGCCGACCGATTTGTGGTCCGGATGGGTCATGGCTTCCCGTGCCCAGCGGCGGGTCCACACGGCGCGTTCCGCCCGCTCGGCAACCAGCAGGCGACGCGCCTGCGCCACGGGATGCGAATATAACACAAAACGCTTTCGCTACGGCCCTCGCCACGGTGGTGGCAGCTTTGGGCCCGCTCTCAGCGGCCCCCGAGCGCGAGGTTGGGTCCGGGGGGTTTCCTAGCGGATCGGGCGCGGGTGCGGGCTCTGCCGCGCAGAGGGTAGCGCGTGCGTGCCGTGAGCTTGGTGCGGCCGCGGCTCAGCTGCAGCAGCAGCCACGGCGGGATGAGAATGTGCGTTCATCCGGCACGCCATCGCCTGGAAGGGCTAGGCGCTCGCCACTGTGTGTCTCTGGGTCCTCTTCCCCCTTTTTGCCCGCAGTTGATCAGACGGATATGGAGGAAGCGGAATCGGAAGTGGAGGACGTTTCGTACATCGCCCCTGATGAATCTGGATCCGACCATTCTACGGTTTCAGGTGAGGCGGAGCAGTCTGGGTCGGTTGCGAGTACTCCCTCAAGTTCGCGCAGCTCGTCCCCTTCATCCTCTTCTTCCTCTTCTTCCTCCTCCTCCCTTTCCTCGGCGGTGTCCGACATAAGTAGCACGGCGAAGGCGAAGAAAAGGGCGATTAAATACGCCAAAAAGGCGGCTGGGAGGCAGGAGAGGCATAAGAGGCGAAGGCGGGTTAGCAAAGAATCTCGCAAGGCTAGGAAGCGGCGCGACTTGCCAGGCGTGGTTCGCTGCGAATATACCGCTGTCATGCGAGGGCTTAGGGATAGCTGCAGCAAAAGCATTCGAAGGGGGGACTACGTGGATGTCTTCGTCTTGACGAAAGGCGCGAAGAGGGAGTTCAAGGCAGCTACCGCTAAGAAGGGCATAGGGGCCGAGGCATTTCGCACGTTCGATAACTGGCTGGCAGGTTTCTGGGTTTTCGCGGCTTGTTACCTTGAGGACAGGCCAGACGAGCATATGAATGTCATCCGGTACCTGCACCTCGTGCATGATATGCAACGCACGTCGGCGGGTGACGAATGGCGTAGATATGATGAGGAATTCAGAGAGAAACAGGACGGGTTGTATGTGATGGACTTCGGGTTCAAGGACGTGGAGGTATGGCTTAGGGTCACCAGGGCCTCACAACAGGCCAAGGAGCCCCGGGGCACAGGGGCGGATGGACACCGGGTCGGGCCGTCCGCCCATGCGCCCGGCGGGGACGGCGGGTCGGCCAAGCCAGTTAGGTCGGCCGTCCGGACTGGGAAACAGACAGGAACGAAAGGGTTATGCTTCGCGTTTAACAACGCGGCATGTACCTACGGCAAGCAGTGTCGGTTCCGTCACGCTTGCCTCCATTGCGGGGGTTCCCACCCGGCCTCCTCCTGCTTCAAGAATACTCGGCAGGGTCCCCGCGCTAAACAACCCTACTCTAGAGGAGCACCCGGCGGGAGTGCTCCTCAGGGCGCCAACGCCAATTAGGTTAGAGGCTATGCGTAAATGGTTGAGTTGGTATCCGAATAAGGAGGATGCCGGGTTTTTATACGAAGGTTTTAGTTTTGGGTTCCGCTTGCCTGTTGCAAGCGAGGTTACAGTTAGGGCGCAGAGGAACCTGCAGTCGGCTCGAGCTTTGCCTTTAGTATTGCGGGAAAAAGTCGATAAGGAGATCAGGCTGGGCAGGATGGTGGGGCCTTTTGCTTCACCCCCCGTGGCTGATCTCGTCATCTCCCCGGTGGGGGTGGTGCCCAAAAAGACACCTGGGGCCTTCCGTCTGATCCAGCACCTCTCCTACCCACCGGGGGCCTCGGTCAACGACGCTATACCTCCGGGTCATTGCTCGGTGGTATATCAATCGTTTGACGAGGCGCTCAATTTGGTCCGCAGCTACGGAGCTGGGGCCCTCATGGCAAAGATTGACGTCGAATCCGCGTTCAGGTTGCTACCCCTCCATCCGGACTCATTTCGTTTTATGGGTTTCCGGATTGGATCGGAATATTTCATCGACAAATGTTTGCCGATGGGATGTTCCGTTTCATGCTCGTATTTTGAACGTTTTAGCACCTTCCTGCATTGGTGCGTGGAGTCTTCGTCGGGTGGGCACGGCGTTGCCCATTACCTCGATGATTTCCTTTGTACGGGTCCGGCGGGTTCGCCGCGGTGCGGCAACCTGCTTTTCAGTATACGAGCATTGTTTTGTCACTTCGGAGTGCCAGTTGCCGAAGACAAAACGGAGGGGCCGATCTCTTGCCTGTCATTTCTAGGTATCGAGATCGACACAGTGGCAGGCGAGTGTCGTCTGCCTTTGGACAAAGTGGCTAAGCTTCGCGAGGCCATTGGCCAGTTCATGGGCTCGCGTAAGGTTAAGCTGCGGCAGGCGCAATCCTTGCTGGGCATGTTTAACTTTGCTTGTCGGGTCATCCCGATGGGCAGGGTTTTCTGCCGGAAGCTGGAAAGAGCAACCGCGGGGTGTGCCAGGCCGCACCACTTTGTACGGTTGCCAGCCGAGATAAAAAGAGATCTGGCAGTGTGGGCCTCGTTCCTGGAAGATTTTAACGGGGTTCGAATATGGCAGGCACCGACGGTAGATAGCGCCAGATTGCAGCTTTTCACCGACGCGGCAGGGGCATCCGGTTTTGGGTGCTATCTTGAGGTATCTTGGTGCGCGGCATCGTGGCCAGCGGAGTGGCATCAGGCGGGTCTCACTAGGGACCTTCTGCTCCTGGAGCTTTTTCCCATCATGGTTGCGCTGGAGATTTGGGGCGAGCGGCTAGCGCATCGCAGCATCCTGTTCAGATGCGACAATCTGGGCGTGGTGCACGCGATTAACAACCAGAGGGCTAAATCGCTGGTGGTGCTGCGGGTCCTAGGGCAGTTGCTGCTTACTTGTCTGCGCAGGAACGTGTGGTTCCGCGCGCAGCATGTGCCGGGTCTGGAGAACGGGGTCGCTGATGCGCTATCGCGAGGGCATTGGGATAGGTTTTACTTGTTGGCTCCCGAGGCCGACCAAAGGGGTTTTCATTGTCCCGGTTATGTCTGGCAGGTCATCGAGCCGGACTGGAAGGTTTAGCACTGCGCTCGGTCGCGCCATCCACGCTTAAGGCTTACGAACAGGCCTGGAGCGAATGGGAAGAATTTGCTAGAGGACGGAAGCAACGAGGTAAGAGTGGGCATCGGATGATGCTTTCTTTTATTTGGCAGCTTTATGTTTCGGGTAGGTCGAGAGCGGTGGTGTCCCGGTACTTGGCTGGCATTGCGTTCTTCTGCAGAATTAAGGGTGTTCCCGATCTGACGAAAAGCGGGATTCTGCTGAAGGCTATGAAAGGATGGGCGCGCGTTGCACCTACGCCGCCTGACAGGAGGCGGCCCATTGATGCAGCTTTGCTGCCTGACATCATTGGGTCGGTGGGAGCCATCGCATTGTCTATGTTTGAATCGCTGCTTTTTAGATTGGCTTTCTCTATGGCCTACCACTGTGCCTTTAGGATTTCGGAGTTGGTAGCGCCTTCTAAGCAAACGGATTCGCGCATGCTGGTGGGGGACGTGGTGGTGAGTGGGAGGTCCTTGCTGTGCAGATTGCGACGCTCTAAGACGGACCAGGTGGGGAAGGGCCGATGGGTCACCCTGGTTCCGGCACTTGAGGAGAGCATATGCCCAGTACGGCTGGCAGTGCAGTATGAGGCAGTAAGGCCCGACTGTCGGGGGTCGTGGTTGCTGCACTATGATGGGCTGCCAGTAACAAAGTTCCAATTTCGGTGGATGATGGGTCGCTGTCTGACGAGCTTGGGCCTTTCCCCCTCTCACTTCGGTACACACTCCTTCCGCATTGGGGCTGCTACGGCGGCAGCGGCCGCGGGTTTTTCGGGAGCCCAGATCCAGGCGGTGGGGCGATGGAAGTCGTCCTGTTATAAGCGGTACATTCGCCCCGTCGCCTGAGATACTTTGCGTAAGCGTAGCTGGCATCAATAAGTTAGAGTAAGATAAGGTTTGCTTGGTTTATGCATATGTTATGTTCACTATATGTTGGTTCGTTTACCCGTGTGTGATCCTACTCAGGGATTAGCCACTTGCCGCTGCGGGCGTGAGCCGGCAGCGGGGGTCTGGAGTTATTTTGCTATTTTTGCCTGACTTGACGGACTGAATTCTAATCATTAATTAGGCTAATCTTTGCTATCAAAGTCCCTCAGCAGGTTTTTATGCTTTCACCTCCAGCTGAGTTATTTCATGTTTTACCCTCTTTTTTATACCCCCCCCCCCTGTTTGATTTCGTTTTGATTTTTTTTTTTACCTTTCCCTTAAAGTCTTAATGCTTTGCTTCAAATTTATTAGAATATCGGGAGATCGGCTAGGCCGTGACTGCTGCGACTTAGGAAGCTATCAACAAAATTTTTCTTTTTTGGCAGATCCTTCAGGTTAACGCAATTTCTATTTCTGGTATAGATTTTAGTAACACATTTTACCCCTTTTCCTCCATTCAGGTTGTTTCGCTGATGGCTTGTCCGTTTGGGTGGTTGGCCACTCTTATGTCTTTTGGGCAGCTAGGTTCTTGGCCTCTGATACGGCTCAGAGGTTCCCTGGAGGTCAGGGAATCAGATGGCTTGGTTGGCGAGGAATGATGTGGACAGATCTATTGAGTAGATTAGTCAGTCAAGCTAGGAAGCATGGTGTTCCCAAGGTGTTGGTTGTCCACTTAGGTGGCAACGACCTGGGGAAGAGGACTTCCTTGGAGCTAAGGTGGGCCATGATACAAGATCTGGCAAAGGTGGCCGCAGCATGGACCAATTGCGTATTGGTTTTTTCCCTGATGGTGCCAAGGTTGAGTTGGCGCGGTGTGGAGGACGGACGCGTAATAGATGAGGCCAGGATAAAGGTGAATGGGGCGGTGGCGAAGTGGGTCTTGGCCCACGGAGGCAAAGTGGTTCGCCACCCTAGGATTCGGTTCCGAGACAAACACCTTTTTCGGCCTGATGGTGTACATCTATCCAATGAGGGGATGATGTTTTTCCTGGAGGATCTGTTCCTAGTGTTGCAGGAGTTAGGTTAGGTTATGGTGGCGGTGCGAGGACTCTGGGAGGGAGTCCTTCGCTTTTGGCGGAAAAGAACGGCAGTTTGTAGTTGTATCGCTTATATAGGTAGTAAGTTTCAGTTTATTTGGTTTAGGTGCACTCACCTCCATCGACTTAATGGCCGCTCGACCACCCATCCGGGAGGCAGCGGCAGGGCACCCAGGAGCGGTGGGAAGTCACTGTGGGGGTTGTGTTGACACCTATTACCGGTTTTGATAAGGTGTTGGACGGTTTCGGTCAGTTTACCAATTTAAGTTTACCAATAGTTTAATAGAGCCGTTCTTTTTTCTGCCACCATTTTGCCGGGTGATTCGGCAGCTTAACAAATTTTTCCATTTACAGGTTTGCTATGGTTAGGGTCAAATAAATAGCTAGCAATTTTTCTGCCAAAATCATGTCTCCGTGTCTTTATTTACTGGTATTAGAAGGTAACTAAGGTTTACTTTAATAAAGGGGGTCCACCAAATATCACTAGGATGTTTAGGAGAAAGAATTGACTGCATAGGAGAGGAATGGGTTAAACATCCTGTGAGGGGTGAACTAGCTGTGAGGTAGTACAGCCTTAGGAAAAGGGGGAGGGTTAGGGTATATATAGGCTGCAGTGGCCATTTTGGGCCTCTTTGCTGTTTGAATTTCCTTCCCGCCCTCCCGCCCTATGGGATAGAGGTTGTTTTGTTTGATGCGGAGTGCATTGGCGTTTTTAATTGCTGGCTGGTTTTCATTCGTTGGCTATTTATAGGCGGAAAAGAACGGCAGTTTGTAGTTGTATCGCTTATATAGGTAGTAAGTTTCAGTTTATTTGGTTTAGGTGCACTCACCTCCATCGACTTAATGGCCGCTCGACCACCCATCCGGGAGGCAGCGGCAGGGCACCCAGGAGCGGTGGGAAGTCACTGTGGGGGTTGTGTTGACACCTATTACCGGTTTTGATAAGGTGTTGGACGGTTTCGGTCAGTTTACCAATTAAAGTTTACCAATAGTTTAATAGAGCCGTTCTTTTTTCTGCCACCATTTTGCCGGGTGATTCGGCAGCTTAACAAATTTTTCCATTTACAGGTTTGCTATGGTTAGGGTCAAATAAATAGCTAGCAATTTTTCTGCCAAAATCATGTCTCCGTGTCTTTATTTACTGGTATTAGAAGGTAACTAAGGTTTACTTTAATAAAGGGGGTCCACCAAATATCACTAGGATGTTTATCGCCACTCAGTGTTGGGTTTGTGCGAAGGATCCATTCGCATGGGCGTTCGCAAGGAGATTGACAGGAAGAAGCCATTTATGGGTGGCAACTGACGGTTTTCTGGGAGTGGTTGGAAAAACGCAGGCGTGTCCATGCGTTTGCAGTGAGAGTTCCTGACGTCAATTCCGGTCCCGGACAGACTGATGTGATAGCAGCGGCTGAGTAAGTCCTGGGCTGCGCAGAGACTGCACAAGATCTGTTTTTACAGCTCTGCTACACAAGTGTTCGCACATTGCACAGCTAGAATTCACTCCCCCTGTAGGCAGAGACTATCTGTTCATAGCAGTGCAAAAATCGCCTGCCAGTGATCAGGCCTGAATTAGGCCCCTTGTTACTTTATCATTTGTGACTAAGTAATATGCTGGAGGAGACATTTAATAAAAAGAACATATTCTGGAATAGAAATGTTTTAGGCTTATCTTTTTGTATTTGCACACCATCCAATGTAACATCACCTGTGCCCATGTAAGAAACAATATTACTATAAAGCCTGCATGAGCAGGGTTCCCCTATGTTTAAGAATGACCAAAGTAATTATTTATTCTGTTCTTACATCTTTTTTCTCATTAACTGGTTTTGCAGTACTCGTCGCAGTGACTGAGGGAGGAGATGCATACGCATGCTCCCAGCTACCATGGCACTGAACAGGGGATCTGGATCATGTGGGAGGTTGCGTACGCATCGTAGTATGCTGCCTACCGTAGCAACGGTATAAAAGTACACATATGTACTGTACCATCATTCAGCAAAATCATTTATTTGCTTCATTGCATATGCAAGGGGTGTGTCAGCGGGAGGAGGAGTCAAGGTATAGCTAAAGCACACATACATGGCGATGAGATTAATACATACCCTATAGCATATGCATGGTTCCCTTCCCTTCACTATGCACCAAAATCCTCTTTCACCTCACCAGGCGGAGATCTGCCTTGTATGTTAAAAAAACCAAAACAATTCTCTGGCCAAAGAATGGAAGCCTATGGCTGCTTTGCTCTAGTGCATGAAGCTTTATGGTTCATATTTATCATTGGGTTGTAGGACCAATAATTATAACTTCTTAAATCTTAGCCAGATTTGCTAAAAATCATATCCAGGGACAGGGGCTCCGATAGAAGCCCATCTCTGCGAAGTATAACATGTAGGCTGATGTAATCACTTTACTTTCAGTTTTGGAACACCACCATGCAACTGTACATGCTTGGTCTGCTGGCTGCGTATATGCAAGCAGGGAGAAGAAACCTATAGAAGCCGCTTTTGCAGTTGGAAATGGAGGGACTGTGGCAGATATTGGAGATGTCTGCTGAGGTCTCTCCATGTTACAGCTAGAAGGGGAATTTCCAATAAAATAACGCTGATTACTATGGGGGTAATTCCAAGTTGATCGCAGCAGGAATTTTTTTTAACAGTTGGGCAAAACCATGTGCACTGCAGGGGAGGCAGATATAACATTTGCAGAAAGAGCTAGATTTGGGTGGGTTATTTTGTTTCTGTGCAGGGTAAATACTGGCTGCTTTATTTTTACACTGCAAATTAGATTGCAGATTGAACACACCACACCCAAATCTAACTCTCTCTGCACATGTTAAATCTGACTCCCCTGCAGTGCACATGGGCCCTCATTCCGAGTTGTTCGCTCGCTAGCTGCTTTTAGCAGCATTGCACACGCTAAGCCGCCGCCCTCTGGGAGTGTATCTTAGCTTAGCAGAATTGCTAACGAAAAATTCGCAGAATTGCGAATAGATTTTTTTTAGCAGTTTCTGAGTAGCTCCAGACTTACTCAGCCATTGCGATCAGTTCAGTCAGTTTCGTTCCTGGTTTGATGTCACAAACACACCCAGCATTCGCCCTGACACTCCCCCGTTTCTTCAGACACTCCCGCTTTTTTCCCATAAACGCCAGCGTTTTTTCACACACCTCCAGAAAACGTCCAGTTTCCGCCCAGAAACACCCACTTCCTGTCAATCACACTACGATCACCAGAACGATGAAAAATCCTTGTTATGCCGTGAGTAAAATACCTAACTTTTGTGTAAAATAACTATCCGCATGCGCTCTGCGAACATTGCGCATGCGCAGTAAGCGACTAATCGCAATATAGCGAAAATAATCAACGAGAGAACAACTCGGAATGACCCCCATGGTTTTGCCCAACTGCTAAAAAAATTCCTGCTGCGATCAACTTGGAATTACCCCCTATGCTCACAAGTAACTATTGCTAATGCTAACTATGTGATGCTCTAGAGAGCCATACACTTCCAGTGTATTATCTGTGACAGCATCAAACAGAAATTATTTTGACTTCACTGCTTTTTACCTGAATATGTCTACAAATAAGAAGACACAACGGTGAAATCCATTTAATGCATGTCTAGTTAAAAAGACTAATGTATTAGTGAGTGCAGTGTACTCAGAGCAGACAACTAAAATTACACAGACACCATCCCCAAGGAACTAACTGCCAGATGGACAAATGAACAGATGCAGCTTCTGCACACATGGCTCAGTCTATGGCATCTTCTAATGGCAGTATATACATGCTTTAGTGTGTACTATTTCCCAAATATAGGGGGTCATTCCGAGTTGATCGTAGCTGGGCTAAATTTAGCACAGCTACGATCATATTCCCTGACATGCGGGGGGACGCCTAGCACAGGGCTAGTCCGCCCCGCATGTCAGTCCGGCCCCCCCTTGCACAAGTACAAAAGCATTGCACAGCGGCGATGCTTTTGTACTTGTGGAGTAACTCCCGGCAAGCCGCAGGAGCTGAGCTAATGGGTAACTCCCGGCCAGCTCAGCTCCTGCGGCTGGCCGGGAGTTGATCGTCGCTGCCCCTGGTCACAGCAGCTGCGTGTGACGTCACGTAGCCGCTGCGGCCCGCCCTCCGCACAGTCCAGCCACGCCTGCATTGGCCAGACCGCGCCCCCGTAACAGCGGCCAAATGCTGCCGCGCCACTTCCTCCCACCCAGCGACCGCCTCTGCCTGTCAATCACTGCGGCGCCGGCGCATGTGCAGTTCCGACCCGATCGCTGCGCTGCGATAATGTCAGGATTCTGTAACTTTGACTGTCCCCGGAGGGGGCACTAGTGGGTCAGTGTAGGAGTGATAGAGGAAACGGGAAGACTGACGAAAAGTTCCGCGCATGTGCGCTTGATATTTATTATCACACAGGGATAACGGATGACAGGAACAATGAATAATAACTTAATCCGATATTCAAAAGTCACTGGTAACAAATGAGCAATGAAGATGAACTTGTTACTGGATATAAATGATAAGGCAATAATGAAATCAGATGCAGCAAACGAAACTCTGATATATAACAAATAGCAATCAAAGCACACAGTCTCTGTAGAAGCACACGTCTTTAAGCCAAGCAAGGCCCTAGCAGGAGACAGTTCTAACACAGCAAGTTGTTAAGTGCTTAATGCAATACACAATGGCCCTCATTCCGAGTTGTTCGCTCGTTATTTTTCTTCGCATCGGTGCGATTTTCCGCTAACTGCGCATGCGCAATGTTCGCACTGCGGCTGCGTCAAGTAAATTTGCTAAGAAGTTTGGTATTTTACTCACGGCATTACGAGGTTTTTTCTTCGTTCTGGTGATCGGAGTGTGATTGACAGGAAGTGGGTGTTTCTGGGCGGAAACTGACCGTTTTATGGGTGTGTGTGAAAAAACGCTGCCGTTTCTGGGAAAAACGCGGGAGTGGCTGGAGAAATTGGGGAGTGTCTGGGCGAACGCTGGGTGTGTTTGTGACGTCAAACCAGGAACGACAAGCACTGAACTGATCGCACTGGAAGAGTAAGTCTCGAGCTACTCAGAAACTGCAAAGAAAAGTCTTTTCGCAATATTGCGAATACTTCGTTCGCAATTCAGCTAAGCTAAGATTCACTCCCAGAGGGCGGCGGCTTAGCGTGTGCACTGCTGCGAAAAGCGGATAGCGAGCGAACAACTCGGAATGAGGGCCAATGCTAGATGCTGGTAATCAGGTGCACAGGCTGAGTAATGGAAGAACACCTGAAGAAAGTCTCTTACTGCAAGTTGTTGTGGCAAACTGTGGCTGGAGTTCATAGCAAACTGAAGACTGAAGAATGACAAGAAGGAAACCACTGGAAACAGGAACACAGGAACCAGGAGAACTTGTACACCGAATGTGACTCGTAGGAAAGCTGGAATGGATGCTGGTACTTGTGGTTCCACAGGAACACTGGAACAGGGAAACAACTTGGAAATGCCAGAAATAGGAGATCGCTGGAAACGGGATTGCAGACTGGAAATGGAAATGGAACTGGAATGGAACTGCTGGAACCTGTAGTTCCACAGGTCCAATACACTGGGGAATCTCTGCAGACAGAGGACTGAAGACAGGAGACGCCTGTTCAAAGGATGTGACGCATTGTCCAAGGCCATGAGACTGAGCCAGGAACTGGAGTTTATACCCCTTGGTCTGTGATGATTGGATGTTGCATCTCTGTGAGAACACACCCCGCTGGATTGGGTGTTCAGATCAGCTGTGAGTTAGCTGAAGCTAATAATTCATCAGGAGAGTAATTCTGCAATGCACTGCTGATTGCTGGCTGGGCTCAGTAGTGCACCGGGAGTAAATGCTGTTAACTAGAAGCACTGTGTACTCCAGGCTGCAGTAGACTGAAAACTGGAACTGAACTGAACTGAACTGCTGGAACCGGTAGTTCCACAGTAAGTGATGCGATGGAGAGTGCAGATTCCTGACAGTACCCCCCCCCCTTCCTTTTATGGGTGGGCACCGAACACCCACGCTGGAAGTTGGAAGGTTGAATGTCAATTGAAGTCTCAGAAGACAATGTAGGACACTTGAGAGTAGAGGACTGGAATAAGCATTCATAAGCAGGAGTACAATCAACTTGAAATATTCTAGGATGGAGAGAGGACGTCATCTCCAGAATTGACTGACGGGAGTTCCCAGGTGAAGTTGACTGAACACTAGAAACTTCATCTCGGGGTGAGATACTTAGAGCCTCCATCTGGGTTGAGGCAACTACAATATCTGCAAGAACTGTGGACACTGGACATAGCGACAGGAGTTGCTTACTTGAAACACTGGAGAGAACCACACCGGGTTCGGAGGAACTGGAATCGGTAGGAACCGACGGCAACTCTGGACAAACGGATGGAACAGGGATTTGTCCAGGACTACTTCAATTGACTTAAACTGAAGGAGGCTGATCTGGACAGATGGATGGGACCGGATTGGGTCCAGAAAAGCTTGAACCGGCTGGAACCGGAGGAGTCTTCGGACTGACGGATAGGACTGGATTTGATCCGAAGATGCTGGAATCGGCTGGAACCGAAGGAGGCTGATCCGGACAGACGGATGGGACCGGATTGGGTCCGGAAAAGCTTGAACCGGCTGGAACCGGCGGAGTCTTCGGATTGACGGATAGGACCAGATTTGATCCGAAGATGCTGGAATTGGCTGGAACCGAAGGAGGCTGATCCGGACAGACGGGTAGGATCGGATTGGGTCCGGAAGAGCTTGAACCGGCTGGAACCGAAGGAGGCTTACTGGAATCGGCTGGAACCGAAGGAGGCTGATCTGGACAGACGGATGGGACAGGATTGGGTCCAGAAAAGCTTGAACCGGCTGGAACCGGAGGAGTCCTCGGACTGACGGATAGGACCGGATTTGATCCGAGGATGCTGGAATCGACTGGAACCAAAGGAGGCTTACTGGAATCGGCTGGAACCGAAGGAGGCTGATCCGGACAGACGGATGGAACCGGATTGGGTCCGGAAGAGCTTGAACCGACTGGAACCGGTGGAGTCTTACTGGAATCGGCTGGAACCGAAGGAGGCTTACTGGAATCGGCTGGAACCGAAGAAGGCTGATCCGGACTGACGGATGGGACCGGATTGGGTCCGGAAAAGCTTGAACCGGCTGGAACCGGCGGAGTCTTCGGTTTGACGGATAGGACCAGATTTGATCCGAAGATGCTGGAATTGGCTGGAACCGAAGGAGGCTGATCCGGACAGACGGGTAGGATCGGATTGGGTCCGGAAGAGCTTGAACCGGCTGGAACCGAAGGAGGCTTACTGGAATCGGCTGGAACCGAAGGAGGCTGATCTGGACAGACGGATGGGACCGGATTGGGTCCAGAAAAGCTTGAACCGGCTGGAACCGGAGGAGTCCTCGGACTGACGGATAGGACCGGATTTGTTCCGAGGATGCTGGAATCGACTGGAACCAAAGGAGGCTTACTGGAATAGGCTGGAACCGAAGGAGGCTGATCCGGACAGACGGATGGAACCGGATTGGGTCCGGAAGAGCTTGAACCGACTGGAACCGGTGGAGTCTTACTGGAATCGGCTGGAACCGAAGGAGGCTTACTGGAATCGGCTGGAACCGAAGAAGGCTGATCCGGACTGACGGATGGGACCGGATTGGGTCCGGAAGAGCTTGAACCGGCTGGAACCGGAGGAGTCTTACTGGAATCGGCTGAAACCGAAGGAGGTTTACTGAAATCGGCTGGAACCGAAGGAGGCTGATCCGGACAGACGGATGGGACCGGATTGGGTCCGGAAGAGCTTGAACCGGCTGGAACCGGTGGAGACTTACTGGAATCGGCTGGAACCGAAGAAGGTAGCCCATCATTGGAAACAGAGCTACTCAGGCTGGCTGGAACCAGTGGAGTCTTTGGACCGACGGCTGGAACCGGGTTAGGTCCATTGATACTTGACTCTTGATCATTGAGTCGTGACACCAAACTTTGGAGTGACCCTGACCCCACACTCTGACCACCATCCGGGTCCATGGGCCATGGGCAAACTGTCAGGATTCTGTAACTTTGACTGTCCCCGGAGGGGGCGCTAGTGGGTCAGTGTAGGAGTGATAGAGGAAACGGGAAGACTGACAAAAAGTTCCGCGCATGTGCGCTTGATATTTATTATCACACAGGGATAACGGATGACAGGAACAATGAATAATAACTTAATCCGATATTCAAAAGTCACTGGTAACAAATGAGCAATGAAGATGAACTTGTAACTTGATATAAATGATAAGGCAATAATGAAATCAGATGCAGCAAACGAAACTCTGATATATAACAAATAGCAATCAAAGCACACAGTCTCTGTAGAAGCACACGTCTTTAAGCCAAGCAAGGCCCTAGCAGGAGACAGTTCTAACACAGCAAGTTGTTAAGTGCTGAATGCAATGCACAATGGGGGTCATTCCGAGTTGTTTGCTCGCAAGCTGCTTTTAGCAGCATTGCACACGCTAAGCCGCCGCCTACTGGGAGTGAATCTTAGCATCTTAAAATTGCGAACGAAAGATTCGCAATATTGCGATAAGACATCTCTGTGCAGTTTCTGAGTAGCTCGAGACTTACTCTGCCAGTGCGATCAGTTCAGTGCTTGTCGTTCCTGGTTTGACGTCACAAACACACCCAGCGTTCGCCCAGACACTCCTCCGTTTCTCCAGCCACTCCCGCGTTTTTCCCAGAAACGGTAGCGTTTTTTCCCACACGCCCCTAAAACGGCCTGTTTCCGCCCAGAAACACCCACTTCCTGTCAATCACATTACGATCACCAGAACGATGAAAAAACCGTGAGTAATATTCCTAACTGCATAGCAAATTTACTTGGCGCAGTCGCAGTGCGAACATTGCGCATGCGCATTAAGCGGAAAATCGCTGCGATGCGAAGAAATTTACCGAGCGAACAACTCGGAATGACCCCCAATGCTAGATGCTGGTAATCAGGTGCACAGGCTGAGTAATGGAAGAACACCTGAAGAAAGTCTCTTACTGCAAGTTGTTGTGGAAAACTGTGGCTGGAGTTCATAGCAAACTGAAGACTGAAGAATGACAAGAAGGAAACCACTGGAAACAGGAACACAGGAACCAGGAGAACTTGTACACCGAATGTGACTCGTAGGAAAGCTGGAATGGATGCTGGTACTTGTGGTTCCACAGGAACACTGGAACAGGGAAACAACTTGGAAATGCCAGAAATAGGAGATCGCTGGAAACAGGGGATTGCAGACTGGAACTGGGAATGGAACTGCTGGAACCTGTAGTTCCACAGGTCCAATACACTGGGGAATCTCTGCAGACAGAGGACTGAAGACAGGAGACGCCTGTTCAAAGGATGTGACGCGTTGTCCAAGGCCATGAGACTGAGCCAGGAACTGGAGTTTATACCCCTTGGTCTGTGATGATTGGATGTTGCATCTCTGTGAGAACATACCCCGCTGGATTGGGTGTTCAGATCAGCTGTGAGTTAGCTGAAGCTAATAATTCATCAGGAGAGTAATTCTGCAATGCACTGCTGATTGCTGGCTGGGCTCAGTAGTGCACCGGGAGTAAATGCTGTTAACTAGAAGCACTGTGTGCTCCAGGCTGCAGTAGACTGAAAACTGGAACTGGAACTGAACTGAACTGCTAGAACCTGTAGTTCCACAGTAAGTGATGCGATGGAGAATGCAGATTCCTGACAGATAAACTGCAGTGAGCGATTGGGTCGGAATGACCCCCATTGTCTCCTTGGTTTTGATACAGTGATGATAATAATAATAATAATTATTATTATTATTATTATTATCAGAGCCGGCCTTAGGCATAGGCAAACTAGGCAAATGCCTAGGGCATTTGGTATGCTTAGGGGCACCAGCAGCTTCTGATGATTAAAATGATATGCAGCATGCCTATATTCTGTGTGTGACTGCGGCTGTATCTGCATACGAAATGCTACGTTGCAGTGTATTCCTGGAAATCACTGTAATGTAGCATTTCCTATGCAGATACAGCCGCAGTCGCACACAGAATATAGGCATGCCGCATATAATTTTAAACAGCGGAAGCTGCTTGTGCATCCTAGCCACATAGTAATGCAAATAATATAATGTATTGTCATAAACAAAAGGCACCCGACGTTAGCAGAGCTGCCAGCTGACTCATGCCAGGCATCTCCTGCAGAACTAGTGGCGGTGCTAGGGGGCACCAGCCAAAATCTTGCCTAGGGCATCATATTGGTTAGGGCCGGCTCTGATTATTATTATACTTTTAGTATGTTCTCATTCTTTTCATTTCCTATTTTAAAATTTCATGAATGCCTTTATTATGTAGCACTTCTACCAGAAAGTAAAACAGAGATATTTCCTGCGAACAGGTCTGTTTCTAGCCAATTTGGCTCCCAGTGCGAGATTTAAAAATGCGCCCCCCCCCCCACATTGACAGTAAAAAAAATGCGCCCCCACCCTAGATATAAAAAAAACTAGCGTGCGCTCCCGACAAGGAGCGCGGCCTCATTAAAATGGGCATGACCCCATTAAAATGGGCGTGGACTCGTCTGAAAAGACTACCTTACACCCCAGTTTTTGACCCTGCACCAACAGATCACGGCTACCATAGATAAAAAAAAAATTCTACCATATTAAGCCACACACAGTAATGCCCCCTGCACCATATTAAGCCACACACCGCAATGCCCTTGATACATTAAATCCCCACATTACAGCAGGCAAGAGTCCCCATTTTACACATTACGGCAGGCAAGTGTCCCCTTTTACACATTACGGCAGGCAAGAGTCCCCATTTCACACATTACGGCAGGCAAGGGTCCCCATTTTACCCATTACGTCAGGCAAGTGTCCCCATTTAGGCCATTTTACACATTACGGCAGGCAAGAGTCCCCATTTTACAAATTACGGCAGGCAAGTGTCCCCATTTTACACATTATGGCAGGCAAGTGTCCCCATTTTACACATTACGGCAGCAAGTGTCCCCATTTTAAACATTATGGCAGGCAAGTGTCCTTATTTTACACATTATGGCAGGCAAGTGTCCCCATTTTACACATTATGGCAGGCAAGTGTCCTTATTTTACACATTATGGCAGGCAAGTGTCCCCATTTTACACATTATGGCAGGCAAGTGTCCCCATTTTACACATTACGGCAGGCAGTGTCCTTATTTTACACATTATAAGATAATAATACTTACGATTTGCAGAGGCGCTTCCCGCTCTTCGGCCCGCCTCTACAGTCCATCCTCGCGCTGGCCACCTCTCGCTCCTTGTAGCTTGGCAGTGGCTCCCCCTCCTCCTCAGTACTCCGATTGGGGGGGCGGAGTTTCACGGAATGACGTGGTTGCATCGTGACATCACAACACAATCGCGTAATTCCGCGAAACTCTGCCCCCCCAAGCGGGATACTCTGGAAGAGGGAGGAGGGGGAAGAAAGGAGTCACAGAAGTGCGGCGGCGGGCGCCCCGTGCGATTGCACGGCTCGCCCGCCGCAAGAAATGGCACTGCCTGCACACTGAAGGCCAACTTCAGCATGAGTGGTAGTTTTGCGAGAAATCACAGGACAGTACAGGACAAGGCCGCCCTGCATGTTGGGTCCACCCCCCCTGCTAAAATACAAGCGCATTGTTAATGGTTGCCCCCTGCCTATGCAGCCCAGCTGCATAGGCAGTCATGTTTTGGGTCGCAGCGGCTGCGTGTGACGTCATGCAGTCGCCGCAGTCGACCACACAAATGGTCTGGACATGCCTCCGTTGTCTAAACTGCGCACCTGAACTGCACGTCAATACCTACAAAACGCTACATCAATGCCCCGTTCCCACCCCCTGCCGGGACTTGGACTGCAATCACATGTGATTGAAGTTTAAGTCCTAACGCGTGGGCACAGTGGAATGCGCGCATGCATAGAAGTTCTGAAATTGACAAATAGCAATTTCATCACTTCTGCAGTCCATGCTGAATCGCGCCTTGAGTTCATTGAGGTGTATATTTGGATAAATAGGTAAGTAGCTGTCTCAGGGGAGGCAGCTACATGATCGGTGGTCTGGAGACCGCCGGTCACAATACCAATGCCGGAATCCCGCCCCCTTACAGTCCTGACAGTCGGCATGCCAACTAACAGGGACTATTCCCATGACACCCATAGAGTGGGAACATAACCTGTGGCGAGCGCAACTTGCCACTGAGCCCCCCCTCCCCGCCGGGAATCTGCAAGCCGTAACTTCGGCGTCGGTATGGTGACCCAACCCGTTTCAGGTAGCCTGACCTTAGAATATGGGATAAAGAATAGCGCTCGAACCATAAGTACTGTATATATCATTTATCTATTCTTTATCTTGTCTCATTTAGCATTCAATGGACTTTCTCCTGTAACATCTTTGCAAAAACTAGAGATGAGCGGTGCGGATTCTCACCTCTGAGCATTGGGGATCCGAGTCCACTCGGGTGTTCCCACCAGACTCAGATCACAGTTCGAGGCTGAATGTCATCCTCCTGGTGTCGGAATCTCACGGGACATGGATTCTATATAAGGTACCCCAGCATGCACAAGGCGCCATATCAGTCTAATGCATGCTGCTGTTTCCTGCCCTGTACTCTTCTGTATTGGCTGTGCTGTGTCCAAAGTCTCACAGGTGACTCTGCTTTATAATGACTGCGTATGGGGGCACACTGCACACTGCTGAATGCTGCGCTATACTCTGCTGTATTGGCTGTGCTGTGTCCAGAGTTTCACAAGTGGCTGTGCTCTATAGTGACTGTGTATAGAGGGCACACTGCATGCTGCTGAATGCTGCACTATACTCTGCTGTATTGGCAGTTCTGTGTCCAGACTCTGGAAATTGCTTCGCTCTGTACAGTGACTGTACCTAGTGTACTTTGTTCATGAGCATCTATAAGCCTTGTGGTTCATTCAGTTTGAACTGAGCGTCAAGTTAAAAAACAGAAATATATATATATATATATATATATAACCAACCCAGTTTTGCTGGCACTCCAATTCCAATGCAACTGCTCCGGTGCCCAGTAAAAATAAATCAATATGCTGTACTGTTATGTCCTGACGACGGGGCTAAGACCCCCGAAACGTTGACTGTGGATAAAAAGCTATTTCAACTAATTGTTCAGACTCCAGAGTGCCAGTTACTTCTTTGGATTCATATATATATATATATATATATATATATATATTTATTGTTTGTATTGTTTGGTGCACTTTGTTCATGTGCATCTGTAAGCCCTGTGATCCATGCAGATTGAAACAAGGAGCCAGTTAAAAGACAGAAAAAAAAAAAAAAACATTTTACCCTAGTGCCCTTTTTTAACCGATCTGTGAATTCAAAAAAGAAAAAGAAGGCAGACCGTCAGCAGAAAGAACATCTATTGTTTGTACTGTTCTGTGCACTCTACCCCAGTACACTGTGGCAATGTTTCATAGATGTGTTATGAACATCCGTGGGTTTGTGCCGCTACTCTGTCTCTTAGTAACCAGCCAGCTCGCTGCAGCCTTTGACCAATATTGGTGAAAACATATTTGTGACCTGTAAGGTGGTCAAAACTGACTGAATGTTATTGACATTAATAATGCTCTAGGAACAAAAAAAAAGGCCTAAATTATGTGAGTTTAGCTTTTTTTGTACATTTTTTTTTTAAGAAAATCCAAATCTAAATCCAAAACCAGTCTCTATGGTTTGGCAAATCCAAATCCAAAACTGGATGACAAATCAGAGCCAAATCCAAATCCAGCAAAAATGGTCTGGCGCACATTTCTAGCAAATACCAATTGTTTCTACAGCTTCTGTACAGGAATCCTAGATTTTATTGATTGATCTGCACCTTTTTGTGTTAGTTTTCTTCTTGTGTAAGTTCTGCATAATAATTTGTTCTACATGAATAAAGAAGATAATGTAATACTGTAGATTAGTGCGTCGCTATTACTTCTTTCATAAGTTTCTCAGATCCACGGAGTCTATATAGGATCATTGAAGAGGAGCCGGAACAAAGATTTTAAGATATCTATCTTGGAAGTAACCACAGTTGAAGTGCTGAAGTATCCTCTAAATTAGACATTTCCTCAGCTATAGTTAGTGTTTATACTGTATGGTTATTACACATGCGATCGTACACTTGCCCAGGCAGTTTACACTCCCCCTCTAGGAGGCGACTATCAGATGGCAGGAAATTTAGCAGCCCAACGATCAGGTCTGAATTACCCTCTCTATTCATTCTTTTGGTGTGATTTTACCATTGTAACAGCATCTATTGACTTTTATTTAAAAACTATTTTCCAACACTACTGTGGCTATGTGTTATAACATCCCATAAATCAGACACTTTTTATTTTACTTCTAAATCACATTAAAGATGTCGTAGCAGATAGCACTTTTATTTTAGTATATTTGATTGCTATTGGGGCTGCACTAGTTGTTTTTCTGCTGATGGTCTGCCTTGTTTGTGCTACTACAGAATATGTATCTGCATTAGTGATGAGCGGATTGTGATAAGATAATTCTGCATGAGCATGTTAGTATCAAGGAGCCTGTATCTGTGAAATGTATAAATTAAAGTGATTTGCTTATGTGATCATTACACTTTCAGGTTAAACTCTGCATGCATGACCGTCCAACTCCCATAAGCTACAATGAATAATGCCATCAAAAGATGACGTTATCTATCAGGAGATGGATTTGGGCAGATTGCAGTCCCCAGAAACTTATATGGAGACTGTATTTGTGATTGAAAATAGAGGGAGCACAGGAGTTAACCATGATATCAGCGGCGTGTACCCTATTATTACATTTGGGGGAAAGATTTAAAAAAAAAATCTTTTCAAATTTGCAATTTTCAGAGGATTTTCTGCAAAGAGTAAATAGGCCCTTATAAATTGAAGACCAGTAGTATGGGGTCCACTTATCATATTATTAAAAAAACAACAACAGCCTGACCAGTGTATGCTCATCCAGTCAGAGCAGGTTCCCAAGTCATTCAGCTGAAAGTCATCCATTTTGCCCCTTTTATTCAGTCTATTGCGACTCAGCTAGAGGCAAGTTACTGTAGCCTTTGTTTTTTTTACTTTATGTTCCTGAAGAAGATTACCTATGTATTAAGGTGTACAACAATAAATTAATTTCAATACAAAAAATATATTTTTATTTTTGGAACATAATTGGGTTTTGGCTGTCAGGCAACTTTAGTAATTCAACAAGCTCCTGCATGCCCATGCAGTAAATGGCTGCTGTAACTTGTATTGTCTACCACTACTCATTATTACCCTGGCACCCTCTCTACCGTCCCACAGGAGAAGAGTGGCATCGCGGACCGGGTAGATAGATTGTTGGGAGGGGCTGGGAAAGACCCGGCGGTCTTGGTGCACGTTGGCACCAATGACTAAGTTAGCGGAAAGTGGGATGTCCTTAAGAAAGACTATAGGGATTAGGAAAGAAACTGAAGGCAAGGACATCTAAGGTAATATTCTCGGAATTATTACCCGTGCCACGCGCTAGTCCAGGGAGGCAGAGGGAGATTAGGGAGGTAAATGTGTGGATTAGGGATTGGTGCAGGAAAGAGGGGTTTGTGTTCCTAGAACACTGGGCAGACTTCTCAGTCAGGCGCCATCTCTTTTGTCGTGACGGATTGCACCTGACTGAGGAGGGGGCAGCGGTGCTGGGGGGAAGGATGGTTAGAAGGTTGGAGGAGATTTTAAACTAGGAGCCTAGGGGGAGAGTTTACCTAGAAACTACGGGTCATGCAGTGAGAATAGTGGGGATGGCGGTAGTAAACGAAATGGGGAGAAGTTGGGGGGAGGGTAAGAGCAGGCAGTAAGGTTACTAACATGGGTACTAAAAGAGATTTTACCAAAGCACTAACCAATGACGATTACAGGTCATCATTGCTACATAAGGTGAAAGATGTCCCTAACGCAAGAGAAAATACTTATCTTAGTTGTATGTATGTAAACGCCAGAAGCATTACTGGTAAAAAGGGTGAACTAGAAATTCTTGCAGCAAGCAAACAGTATGATATTATAGGCATTACTGAAACTTGGTGGGACGAATCTCATGATTGGACAGTCAATCTAGAGGGCTATACACTGTTCAGGAGAGACAGACTAAATAAAAAGGGTGGAGGGGTGTGTCTTTACGTAAAGCCGTTTTTAAAACCTGATATACGGGAAGATATTCAGGAGGGGACTGTAGACACTGTCGAGACATTATGGGTAGAAATTGCATGCAGGGAAAAAGGAATAAAAAAGTTAGTATTGGGTGTATGCTATTGGCCGCCTGGTATCAACGCATCTGATGAGGAATTGTTACTAAAGCAAATTGAAAGAGCAGCAGGAGTAGGAGACATAGTAGTGATGGGAGATTTTAACTATCCAGAGATAAACTGGAAAAACGATTCATGTGATACTGCTAGGGGCAATATGTTTTTAAACACACTTAATGATAATTACATAGTTCAACTAATTGAGGAACCAACTAGGTACAATGCAATCTTAGACCTGGTATTAACAAACAATGGGGATTTGGTATCAGGTATTATAGTAGGGGAACCCATAGGAAACAGCGACCACAATATGGTCACATTCAATATCAGTTTCCATAAACAGCCCTATACTGGCTCAACTAGGACTCTAAACTTTAGCAAAGCAAATTTTGAAAAGATGAGGGTATTTTTCAGGGATATTGAATGGGAAGGTTTGTTTTTAGGAAAAAATACTACGGAGAAATGGGAGGTACTAAAATTCCTGCTTGCTAAAAATACACTCAACTTTATTCCTACGAGCAGCAAAAAAAGGAATAAAAATCATAAACCGATGTGGCTTAACAAAAAGATTAAGGAATTTATGGGCAAGAAAAGGCGAGCATTTAAAAAAAACAAATCTGATGGGGAAGCAGAGTCATTTCAGCACTATAAGGAATGTAACAAAATATTCAAAAAGGAAATAAGAGCGGCTAAAGTAGAAACGGAAAAACTAGTAGCAAAGGAAAGCAAAGCGAATCCCAAAAAAATCTTTAAATACATTAATAGCAAGAGATTAAACAATGAGAGTATAGGCCCTTTAAAAGACAAGTTGGGAGTCTTAAGCAAAAATGATAATGACATAGCGGACACACTAAATGAGTTTTTTTCAACAGTATTTACTAGAGAGGACCCAATTCAGGGACTAACATATAATCTCAATAATGAGAATATCCCACTGATAGGTACTTATTTAAGCGAGGAAGTAGTCTGTGACCGATTAAAACATTTAAAGATTAATAAGTCACCAGGTCCCGATGGTATTCATTCACCCAAGGGTTCTAATGGAGCTTCATTCTGAACTTGCAAAACCGCTATTTTTGATCTTTAAGGATTCAGTAATATCAGGTATGGTCCCCAAAGACTGGCGTATAGCGGAAGTAGTGCCTATATACAAAAAGGGAAGTAAAGCTGAACCAGGTAATTATAGACCAGTTAGTCTTACATCTATAGTGGGGAAAGTATTGGAAGGTATTCTAAGAGATAGTATTCAGAAGTTCCTTGAAGTCAATTAGGTCAATAAAAGGAATCAACATGGGTTTATGAAGGACAGATCCTGTCAAACCAACTTACTTGGCTTTTATGAAACAGTAAGCGCAAACCTAGATCAGGGTAAAGAGGTGGATGTAATCTTTTTAGATTTTGCCAAAGCATTCGATACTGTATCACACATGAGACTTATCTACAAGCTACAAGAATCAGGGCTAGGAAGCACAATATGCACTTGGGTCAAAAACTGGTTAGATAATAGGGAGCAGCGCGTTGTGGTTAATGGATCTTTTTCAACTTGGACTGAAGTGCTAAGTGGTGTGCCGCAAGGCTCGGTATTAGGACCGCTATTGTTCAAATTTTCATTAACGACCTAACAGAAGGTCTAGAGAGCATGGTGTCAATTTTTGCAGATGATACCAAATTGTGTAAAGTTATAAATGCGGAGGGGGATGCTGAGTCGCTTCAGAATGACTTAGTTAAATTAGAAGCTTGGGCAGCGAAATGGAGAATGCGCTTCAATACAGACAAGTGTAAGGTAATGCACTGTGGTAACAAGAACAAAAATAACACCTACCTACTAAATGGTAAAATTAGGGGATTCTGTACTGGAAAAGGACTTAGGTGTCCTCATAGATAGCAAACTAAGCAGTAGTACCCAAAGTAGGACTGCAGCAAAGAAGGCTAATAAGATATTAGCATGCATAAAACGGGGAATTGATGCTAGGGACGAGAGTATTATACTCCAGTTATATAAATCACTTGTGAGGCCACACCTTGAATACTGTGTACAATTCTGGGCACCTTACTACATAAAGGATATCCTGGAGCTAGAAAAGGTTCAAAGGCGGGCGACCGAACTAATTAAGGGTATGGGGACGCTGGAATACGAGGAAAGGCTTGCAAGACTAGGCATGTTTACACTGAAAAAATAAGAATTTACTTACCGATAATTCTATTTCTCGGAGTCCGTAGTGGATGCTGGGGTTCCTGAAAGGACCATGGGGGGAATAGCGGCTCCGCAGGAGACAGGGCACAAAAAAGTAAAGCTTTACTAGGTCAGGTGGTGTGCACTGGCTCCTCCCCCTATGACCCTCCTCCAGACTCCAGTTAGGTACTGTGCCCGGACGAGCATACACAATAAGGGAGGCATTTTGAATCCCGGGTAAGACTCATACCAGCCACACCAATCACACCGTACAACTTGTGATCTAAACCCAGTTAACAGTATGACAACAGAAAGGGCCTCTTAAAGATGGCTCCTTAACAATAACCCGAATTAGTTAACAATAACTATGTACAAGTATTGCAGATAATCCGCACTTGGGATGGGCGCCCAGCATCCACTACGGACTCCGAGAAATAGAATTATCGGTAAGTAAATTCTTATTTTCTCTATCGTCCTAAGTGGATGCTGGGGTTCCTGAAAGGACCATGGGGATTATACCAAAGCTCCCAAACGGGCGGGAGAGTGCGGATGACTCTGCAGCACCGAATGAGAGAACTCCAGGTCCTCCTTTGCCAGGGTATCAAATTTGTAAAATTTTACAAACGTGTTCTCCCCCGACCACGTAGCTGCTCGGCAGAGTTGTAATGCCGAGACCCCTCGGGCAGCCGCCCAAGATGAGCCCACCTTCCTTGTGGAGTGGGCTTTTACAGTTTTAGGCTGTGGCAGGCCTGCCACAGAATGTGCAAGTTGAATTGTGTTACAAATCCAACGAGCAATCGACTGCTTAGAAGCAGGTGCGCCCAACTTGTTGGGTGCATACAATATAAACAGCGAGTCAGATTTTCTGACTCCAGCCGTCCTTGCAATGTATATTTTTAAGGCTCTGACAACGTCCAACAACTTGGAGTCCTCCAAGTCGCTAGTGGCCGCAGGCACCACAATAGGTTGGTTCAGATGAAATGCTGATACCACTTTAGGGAGAAAATGCGGACGAGTCCGCAGTTCTGCCCTATCCGAATGGAAGATTAGATAAGGACTTTTATAAGATAAAGCCGCCAATTCAGATACTCTCCTGGCAGAGGCCAGGGCTAGTAACATAGTCACTTTCAATGTGAGATATTTCAAATCCACCTTTTTCAATGGTTCAAACCAATGGGATTTGAGGAAATCTAAAACTACATTTAGATCCCACGGTGCCACCGGAGGCACCACAGGAGGCTGTATATGCAGTACTCCCTTGACAAAAGTCTGGACCTCAGGGACAGAGGCCAATTCTTTTTGGAAGAATATTGACAGGGCCGAAATTTGAACCTTAATGGATCCCAATTTGAGACCCATAGATAATCCTGATTGCAGGAAATGTAGGAAACGACCCAGTTGGAATTCCTCCGTCGGAACCCTCCGATCCTCGCACCACGCTACATATTTTCGCCAAATGCGGTGATAATGTTTCACGGTGACTTCCTTCCGTGCCTTAATCAAGGTAGGAATGACTTCTTCTGGAATGCCTTTCCCTTTTAGGATCTGGCGTTCAACCGCCATGCCGTCAAACGCAGCCGCGGTAAGTCTTGAAAAAGACAGGGACCCTGCTGTAGCAGGTCCCTTCTCAGAGGTAGAGGCCACGGTTCGTCCGTGAGCATCTCTTGAAGTTCCGGATACCAAGTCCTTCTCGGCCAATCCGGAACCACTAGTATTGTTCTTACTCTTCTTTGCCGTATGATCTTCAATACCTTTGGTATGAGCGGCAGAGGAGGAAACACATACACTGACTGGTACACCCAAGGAGTTACCAGTGCGTCCACAGCTATTGCCTGTGGATCTCTTGACCTGGCGCAATATTTGTCCAGTTTCTTGTTGAGGCGAGACGCCATCATGTCTACAATTGGTCTTTCCCAACGGTCTATTAACATGTTGAAGACTTCTGGATGTAGACCCCACTCTCCCGGATGAAGATCGTGTCTGCTGAGGAAGTCTGCTTCCCAGTTGTCCACGCCCGGGATGAACACTGCTGACAGTGCTATCACGTGATTCTCCGCCCAGCGAAGAATCTTGGCAGCTTCTGCCATTGCACTCCTGCTTCTTGTGCCGCCCTGCCTGTTTACATGGGCGACCGCCGTGATGTTGTCCGACTGAATCAACACCGGCTTTCCTTGCAGGAGAAGTTCCGCCTGGCTTAGAGCATTGTAGATTGCTCTTAGTTCCAGAATGTTTATGTGAAGAGACTTTTCCAGACTCGTCCATACTCCCTGGAAGTTTCTTCCTTGTGTGACTGCTCCCCAGCCTCTCAGGCTGGCGTCCGTGGTCACCAGGATCCAATCCTGAATGCCGAATCTGCGGCCTTCTAATAGGTGAGCCTTCTGCAACCACCACAGAAGTGACACCCTTGTCTTTGGTGACAGGGTTATTCGCAGGTGCATCTGCAGATGCGACCCTGACCATTTGTCCAACAGATCCCTTTGGAATATTCTTGCATGGAATCTGCCGAATGGAATTGCTTCGTAAGAAGCCACCATTTTTCCCAGGACTCTTGTGCATTGATGTACTGACACTTTTCCTGGTTTTAGGAGGTTCCTGACCAGATCGGATAACTCCTTGGCTTTTTCCTCTGGAAGGAAAACCTTTTTCTGAACCGTGTCCAGAATCATTCCTAGGAACAGCAGACGAGTTGTCGGGATTAAATGGGATTTTGGAATATTCAGAATCCACCCGTGTTGTCTTAGCACCTCTTGAGATAGTGCTAAAGCTGTCTCCAGCTGTTCTCTGGACCTTGCCCTTATTAGGAGATCGTCCAAGTATGGGATAACTAATACGCCTTTTCTTCGAAGAAGAATCATCATCTCGGCCATTACCTTGGTAAAGACCCGAGGCGCCGTGGACAATCCGAACGGCAGCGTCTGAAACTGATAGTGACAGTTTTGAACAATGAACCTGAGGTACCCCTGGTGTGCGGGGTAAATCGGAACGTGTAGATACGCATCCTTGATGTCCAAGGATACCATAAAGTCCCCTTCTTCCAGGTTCGCTATCACTGCTCTGAGTGACTCCATCTTGAACTTGAACTTTTTTATGTAGAGGTTCAAGGACTTCAGATTTAGAATAGGCCTTACCGAGCCATCCGGCTTCGGTACCACAAATAGAGTGGAATAATACCCCTTTCCTTGTTGTAATAGGGGTACTTTGACTATCACCTGCTGAGCGTACAGCTTGTGAATGGCTTCCAACACCCTCTCCCTTTCGGAAGAGACGGTTGGTAAGGCAGACTTCAGGAAACGATGAGGAGGATCCGTCTCTAATTCCAACCTGTACCCCTGAGATATTATCTGCAGGATCCAGGGGTCTACCTGCGAGTGAGCCCACTGCGCGCTGTAATTTTTGAGACGGCCCCCCACTGTCCCCGAGTCCGCTTGAGAGGCCCCAGCGTCATGCTGAGGTTTTTGCAGGAGCCGGGGAGGGCTTCTGTTCCTGGGAAGGAGCTGCCTGTTGGTGTCTCTTCCCTCTTCCTCTGCCTCGTGGCAGGTACGACAAGCCCTTTGCTCTCTTATTTTTGTAGGAGCGAAAAGGCTGCGGTTGAAAGGTCGGTGCCTTTCTCTGTTGGGGAGTGACTTGAGGTAAAAAAGTGGATTTCCCGGCAGTAGCCGTGGCCACCAAGTCTGATAGACCAACTCCAAATAACTCCTCCCCTTTATACGGCAAAACCTCCATGTGACGTTTTGAATCCGCATCGCCTGTCCACTGTCGTGTCCATAAGGCTCTTCTGGCTGAAATGGACATAGCACTCACCCGAGATGCCAGTGTGCAAATATCCCTCTGTGCATCACGCATATAGATAAATGCATCCTTTATTTGTTCTAACGACAGTAAAACATTGTCCCTATCTAGGGTATCAATATTTTCAATCAGGGATTCTGACCAAACTACTCCAGCACTGCACATCCAGGCAGTTGCTATAGCTGGTCGTAGTATAACACCTGCATGTGTGTATATATTCTTTTGAATAACTTCCATCTTTCTATCTGATGGATCCTTAAGTGCGGCCGTCTCAGGAGAGGGTAACGCCACTTGTTTGGATAAGCGTGTGAGCGCCTTGTCCACCTTAGGGGGTGTTTCCCAGCGCGCCCTAACCTCTGGCGGGAAAGGGTATAATGCCAATAACTTTTTTGAAATTATCAACTTTTTATCAGGAGCAACCCACGCTTCATCACACACGTCATTTAATTCTTCTGATTCAGGAAAAACTGTTTGTAGTTTTTTCACACCATACATAATACCCTGTTTTACGGTATCTGTAGTATCAGCTAAATGTAACGTCTCCTTCATTGCCAAAATCATATAACGTGTGGCCCTACTGGAAAATACGTTTGAATTTCTACCGTCGTCACTGGAATCAGTGCCCGTGTCTGGGTCTGTGTCGACCGACTGAGGCAAAGGGCGTTTTACAGCCCCTGACGGTGTTTGAGGCGCCTGGACAGGCATTAATTGATTGTCCGGCCGCCTCATGTCCTCAACTGACTGTTTAAGGGAAGATAAACCATCACGTAATTCCACAAATAAAGGCATCCATTCTGGTGTCGACCCCCTGGGGGGTGACATCTGCATATTTGGCAATTGCTCCGCCTCCACACCAATATCGTCCTCATACATGTCGACACCACGTACCGACACACACCGCAAACTCACAGGGAATGCTCTAATGAAGACAGGACCCACTAGCCCTTTTGGGGAGACAGAGGGAGAGTCTGCCAGCACACACCACAAAGCGCTATATATACAAGGGATATCCTTATATTAAGTGCTCCCTTATAGCTGCTTTAATATATATATATATAGCCATTAATGTGCCCCCCCTCTCTGTTTTACCCTGTTTCTGTAGTGCAGTGCAGGGGAGAGACCTGGGAGCCGTTCTGACCAGCGGAGCTGTGACAGAAAATGGCGCCGTGTGCTGAGGAGATAGGCCCCGCCCCTTTTTCGGCGGGTTCTTCTCCCGCTATTTTTCCAGTCAGGCAGGGGTTAAATATCTCCATATAGCCCCTATGGGCTATATGTGAGGTATTTTTAGCCTTGTATAAGGTTTATATTTGCCTCTCAGAGCGCCCCCCCCCAGCGCTCTGCACCCTCAGTGACTGCCCAGTGAAGTGTGCTGAGAGGAAAATGGCGCACAGCTGCAGTGCTGTGCGCTACCTTATGAAGACTGAGGAGTCTTCAGCCGCCGGTTTCCGGACCTCTTCACGCTTCAGCATCTGCAAGGGGGTCGGCGGCGCGGCTCCGGGACCGGACTCCACGGCTGGGCCTGTGTTCGATCCCTCTGGAGCTAATGGTGTCCAGTAGCCAAGCAGCAAATCCACTCTGCATGCAGGTGAGTTTACTACTTTCCCCCTAAGTCCCACGTTGCAGTGATCCTGTTGCCAGCAGGACTCACTGTAAAGAAAAAAAACCTAAACTAAACTTTCTCTAAGCAGCTCTTTAGGAGAGCCACCTAGATTGCACCCTTCTCGTTCGGGCACAAAATCTAACTGGGGTCTGGAGGAGGGTCATAGGGGGAGGAGCCAGTGCACACCACCTGACCTAGTAAAGCTTTACTTTTTTGTGCCCTGTCTCCTGCGGAGCCGCTATTCCCCCCATGGTCCTTTCAGGAACCCCAGCATCCACTTAGGACGATAGAGAAAGAGGAGATTAAGAGGGGACATGATCAACATTTACAAATATATAAGGGGACAATATACAGATCTTGCGCAGGACCTGTTTTTAGTTAGATCAACACAGAGAACTCGTGGACACTCGCTCAGGTTAGA